>NC_134705.1:171773753-172073753 GCF_043290135.1 Rhipicephalus microplus
CCATAAATGAAATAACTGACTCACAATTTTTTTCTTCTACAAACAGACTTTTTATGAATGATTCTGGCCTCAATATTTGTAAAACCATATAGAGAGGATGATGCAATAAAAATATTGAGACCGTGCAACGTACGTGGTGGTACATCTACCAACCATATCTGAGAAAGTCATAGAGGTATGACGTATGTGCACATCTATAATCTATCAGATATCTAGCTGTCAGATAATTATGTTGCACTGGTTTAACTTTCTCAAAAAGTAGCCAGATGCCCGTACCCTTCCTCATCATACAGGCACATTCGTTGACAGCGATATACTTTAAGATTCAGCATCCTATCCGAACCTTCATTTCATTTTCCGCCCCTGTGGTGCATCACCACCTTTAAAAGTTCAGGCTGAGATAGAGTACGCAATATACCAGGTGTTTCTATTCTGTACTAAACTTTTTTTCAGTGATCATGTCATGCCACAGGCGTTCCTGTAAATGGACGAACCACGTGACTAGGCGTTCATTAGCACCGACAAAAAGTCCCACATTAATATTGCCAGTCACTGAACGTGTCCTGATTACCTTCCTAATTATTGCCTTTACAGCATTTTAATACGTGCTCGACTAGTTAACATTAACTAATTCACCCAAGCACTCTCGTTCACTCGCTCAATTATTTAAACGCGGCATGCGTTTCCAGCTCTTGTAGCTACCGTGCACGGTTCAAAAATACCATGAAGTGAACAAAACAAACAGCGTTCTCGGCTCGGCGTTGGCGTTGCACAGCGGCGTCTCGAGCACACATTTCCGGATGTTCAAGAGAGGCGCCCAG
The DNA here is from genome assembly GCF_043290135.1 of Rhipicephalus microplus. Classification (NCBI taxonomy): domain Eukaryota; kingdom Metazoa; phylum Arthropoda; class Arachnida; order Ixodida; family Ixodidae; genus Rhipicephalus; species Rhipicephalus microplus. The sequence continues at coordinate 171,774,575 of NC_134705.1, forward strand.
CCAGCGAACGGTCGAGAGTGAGGCGCGAGCGGACAGGAAAGTGGACGAGAGTAGGTGGGTGAGGGTAGGTGCACCTAATTGTGGGTGAGGGTAGGTGCATGTAATAGGTGCACCTACCCTCAATTTCTGCAACCCGGTCGGGAGCACGGCGCAGTGCCTCCAATTGCTAGGGGCGAGAATAAGCGCGCCGCCCGAAGCTGTTGCTATGGGAGAGGGAATGAGAGTGGCGCCGCGGACAACGCCGGATGCCTGACAGAGCCCGACTAAGAAATGCATTCGCATTTTAAAGATAAGCTAGCTCACACGAACCACCTTCCAAGCGCTCAGGTACGATTTCTAGCAACAACATTCGAACCTTGCGGGCGTTCTTTTTCGAAATACTAATCTGTTTAGGTTCTAAAAGACAACGCCAACTTCAACAAGCGCGCGAACGTGAAGAAATAAATAAGCAAAATAGGGCAGCGCACCTCTTCCGCTTGAACCTGCAGAAGCACTTCCCGACATGCCGAACAAACATTTCAAATGTCAATTATAAACCTCCTACACTCCTCGTACAAAGAAAAAAAAAAGAAGTGAGATCGAGGATGAAACACACATTCCAGGCTGCTTCTCTGGACGACATGTTCTGTTACAGCACACGTTGCCTAAACATCATCAGTCCAATCCACTTTATTCCAGGAGTTCCCTTTCTGAGAAAGGAGATGAAAGCAAAAAAAAAAGAGCGGCAAGAAATTAAACTGCGAAATAGACTGGAAAAACAGCCATGACCTTTCTCCCTAAAGCTCTCTCTACCCGGATGTTCTGATGTAGTGACGGCAGTTTCAGCGTAGTACGGGTGAATTTAATTTCGTCAGCTCGAACGAATTGTTGTCGAGAGAGAGCTGGCAACTTAATGCCAGCTACGCGAGATGGAAAGAATTAAAAAAAATAAGAAAGAAAAACGGCGCGAAAACATCACATCAATCAGGGGTTGAACACTTGACTAAAAGCAAACAAGCGCTCCGTAAGAGACAATAAAAAATTCAAGGAAGTTTTACTCGGAATAAAAGAAGACAGGGACAAGAAGTGCGACGCAAAAATCGTGTGATAAGAAATTGAGCTGCGCGCGAAACAGAACTTGGCAAATCGTTGAAAAGGGCGTTCAGACGATGTAACAATTAAGTTACGGGAAACAGCCGGACGACGCAGACGCCAAATACTATATCAACAGAAACATTTATAAAATTAGTACGTTACCGCTTTTGTAAGCTTGCAGAGAGAGAGAGAGAGAGAGATTCTACTTTATGCAACCGTTTAGGAACATATATGCGATACTTGAAAAAGAAATCGTAATTTATATATGGGAAGCTGTCCTTCTCGCATTACCGCAACTATATACTAATTACAGGTCAGAGCACGAATGAAGCCAAGTGGGTATGCAGACGATGCAGGCAGCTGGAATCCACCAGCCCTGCTGAAGACACATCCGGTCAACATCACAAGTCTATAGTGACCACGAGACATCTGCGTACCCACGCAGCACGCACGAACGCACACAATGAACATACAAGAACACATGCAATACTACTCAGTTGCTACTTCACTCCTAATCATATACAACGAGCCCGTCACAATGCCCCTAAAGGAAAGCCTCCGAGCGACACACCAATGAAAGATACGTGTTAAGTTTTCTCAGATGAGCAGTCCCTCAACTTTTGTCGCCGGATGTACATAAAAGTGCCACGTGTCCACGAAGCCCTACGCTTCACGCACTCACACGCGATCACGTGATTGAAAACGCTCACCTTTTAAATTCAGGTCCTGCGTCCGGTCGCCCACAATGCCTATTGCCTGCGAAAAACGAGAACGGGATTCGTTATGCACTGAATGAAACTTAATACGTTATCACGGTCGCAACAGATTCACCATCAACACCGGCATCGTTATATACGTAGCGTAATTTAGGGAGGCGTAATGTCCCAATGCGAGCAAATGTCTTTTACACTCGAGTGTCGGGCCAGAGCCTCAGCACCCAAACGTATAGTTAAGAGTTTGGTCCACCGTCCACGACCAAGAGAGAGAGAGAGAGAGAGTGAAAAAGGAAAGGCCGGGAGGTTAACCAGATATTGGCATCTGGTTTGCTACCCAGCGCTGGGGGTGGGGAAGTAGGGGCAAGAAAGAGGGGTTAGATAGAGGGAAAAAAAAAACGCACGCGCACTCATAAAAAAAAAAAAACGAAAACACACACAGGAAGGGCGTCCCACGTCCACGACCAAGGAGGTTACGTGCTACTAACAATATCTGTCGTGTTTTCGAGCCACTGGCTCATTAATTCTATCTGACCATTGTTAAATGTCTGTCTCTGTTGAAAAAAAATGAATTTCCTTTGGTCTGACAAAAAATCATGCAGGCCATATCAAGCACCACCAAAATTTATGACTTCGCGGCGATTTACGGAAAAAATCAGAATGGCGTCACCATCCACTTACGCAGCAGCGTAGCCAGAATTTTTTTTTTTTGAGAGGTTTCAACCATTCTTGATGTATGTTCGTGTGTGTGTACTATATAGACATACAAAATTAAAAAAAAAAGAATAGTCAAATTTCTCGGGGGAGGGTGGGGGGGCCTTGAACCCTCTACCTACACCCCCATTTTTTTTCTGTCTGTTTTCTCGACCACCAAACATTTTTTCACCGCAAGAGTGCTACTCCTGGTACAAGAGCAATCTACTAATACATGTGAAATCATGCTTTCTGATTTACTGTACGTTCCCGTAAAAAACACACAAAAAACTGCGATGACGGGTGGGTTTCTACGAACGTTCCCCAATTATTTCCCCAATTTCGTTCCCCAATTCGTTCCCCAATTTACTTTTATTTACTTTAATGTACCTAGCAGGCGATACGGGGAGCAACGAGTAAGCGGGGTCTGCGGAGTCCGAATCACCGAACAAACGACAAAAAAAAAAATAATAACGCCAGGTCTGCGCAGAACAGTCCGGTCTACGGGACCAAAATAAAGTTATTTTTCTGCCTTTCTTCCTGCGCGGAACGCGCAGCACAGTCACAGCGTAAGCTAGAAGAGCGGCCTTTCAAAGCCTTTTTAGAACACTATTTGGGTAACTGCTACAATCAGATTTGAAGGGTACCCACTACACCATAAATCATAATTTTGGTGTAGTAGGCAGGCATTCGCTATGCCACTTTTCGTCGTTCTTCGGAGGAGCGTGGTGCCGCAGCTACATATACTTGCAAGAAATTTCGTGGCATTTTTTTTTATGCTGTGGCTGACGACGATGCAGAATGATGCCTGAAGGTTCAGTAATGGGTTGAAGCATTCGATGACCCACTCGCATTGTGTGACGCCTGGTGCTTCTTTGGTTGTTCTGAAACGCTTAATTACTTCTGTTAGCGCGATTTTTTCGCTGACATCAAGTCTGCTTAGGGTCAGTTGGGAACGGCGTTTGAAGCACAGACTTGGCTAACTAATAGAACACTGAACTAGCTGGTACGCAGGGGACCCGGGTTCGAATACCATCGTGTTCTTGATGTTTTATATACGAAGTTTCTTTCCTTATTTCGAGCAATAGTGGTTACAGATACCAGCGGCGGACAACTACGGTGCATGCGACCGTTCTTGTGGCGTCGTAACAGATTTTGCTATAAAGGAAAAGCAATGCACAAGAACCGAACATGTTTACAAGAATAACGTGCTAGTATAAAACAGCGTTGTCGATACAAATGAATGATAATGCCATGCAACTGACAGTTACACAGAGCAGGCATGACGTCACACCCACTCGAAAGCCCAATGAAATGTCGCAACAACGCGCTCGACGGAGTGCCCATTCAATACTGACAAGACGCAGCTATCCACCAACGCGTGGGCGCCTGGAAAAACTCTCCAAGCCTAACACCAATACCGTGCACGAAAACAAGCACGGAATGGAGGGTGAAGCTTTGCCAAGATCGCGATACGCACGTCCTACGCAACTCTCTAGGAATTTTTTTTTAACAAAACAATCTCGATCAACACGTAACAACACAAAGCCTGGTCAGATTCAATTTAATCCGCCTATACCCCCCCCCCCTCCCTTGAAAGCTGGCAGAACCACACAGCACACCCGCTTCGACGGGCGGCGTCCCATTCAATTACGCAGGATCGAACAATGCCCCGCTTGTCTCCGGCGTGATTGCGTGGCGAGCAAAGCTGCACAAGATAACGGATGCAGACAAACAGCGTCGTTGGAAGTGTATTGCTTGCGGAACTGGAGATGCTTTGCGCGCCTCGAGCAGCGCTGATAAGTTTGCGCGCGACGATAAAGCACTGTTCGGACTGAAACGACGGCAGCAGCGTCCTATAGTTACGCACTCTCACGTGGAAACCTTTGATCTGTTCAATTGAAATTAATAAAGGTAACACAAATAAATTTTGTAAAACAAACAGAATACTGATGACATTTGTCTTCGGGATGCGACCTGTTGTTAATTGCTAAGTCAGATTGTCTTTCGTTTTCTAAGGACACGTACTTGACAATAAAATTGGCATGTTTCCAAACGACAGCGTCTAAACGTAAATACAACTAACGCGAACAAAAAAAAAATTGTCGCGTGACGACGTCACAATCGTGAGTTCACATTCGTGTGACGTCATCACCTGTCCAACCAATCAGCGACATGGGAAGGAAGGCACCGGTGTTGTTCTTCTTCTAACCATACCCATCCCCTCTCCCGACGGAGTAGGGGGCCTATACTTTAACACTGCAAACAGCGTGAAGCTTTACGAAGGACAGATACGGATAGGTACCTCGTACGAAGTTCATAGTACTTTGTACAAAGAGGACAGATACATGCAAGGGCATACTTTACGAAGATATACTTTGTATCTGTCTTTGGTACGTTTCGCCCTGCTTACGATGATAGATCTTCAGCGATAAGTCCACTAAAATTGTCTAACTTGCACGTCCGTTAGTTAGATTGAGCCTCCGTGGCTCAATCGCCTCCTCTCACCTTTGGTGCTGATTGATTGATTGATTGATATGTGGGGTTTAACGTCCCAAAACCACATTATGATTATGAGAGACGCCGTAGTGGAGGGCTTCGGAAATTTTGACCACCTGGGGTTCTTTAACGTGCACCCAAATCTGAGCACACGGGCCTACAACATTTCCGCCCCTATCGGAAATGCAGTCGCCGCAGCCGGGATTTGATCCCGCGACCTGCGGGTTAGCAGCCGAGTACCTTAGCCACTAGACCACCGCGGCGGGGCAGCCCCTTTGGTGCTGCCTTCTCCTCATATTATATCTGCGGAAAAAATGCTACTGAACAACCAGCGCGAAAGACAGGAACACAAGATGGAACAGGAAAACCAGACACGCGTTCGTTGTGTCCCTGTCTTTCGCGCTACTTGTTTAATATGAATTCCTACAAACCCGCCCGAATTCCAGTTTTTGTAAGGCAAGACACAGTCTGTTAACAACAAAAAACTTATCATCACAAATCCACACGCTTAAACAAACAAACAAACAAAGATTCGCCCGAAGCGCAATTCTCGACAGATTACTTGACCTACTTCATGAGTAGTAAAAAAAAGAAAAGAAAAATCTACTCGCTAGCTTGCGGCGAATTCCGGAGAGAACAGAACTCACGCGTGACATATACCATAAACTCAGACGTGAAAGTCCAAGTACCACCATACATGGCGCAAAAGATCGAGAAATCTAGATTACGGAAACAAAAGACTGATGGATTCGAAAAAAAAAAAAGCCCTGTGCTTGACAAAATAGCCAAACGAAACAATCTGGCAACATAGCGGTACATGTTCGAACTTATTGTTTCAACGTTCGTTGCTCTTCCACTTGTTTCATACTTATTGACTTCTTTGTTTAGCCTGGTACAAAAAGGATTTACTTGAAAGTTATCCAGCGGAAGCCCGAAGAAGGTTCCTTAAACAAAGAGGAGAAATTTCTTCTGAAGTCCTCAAGAAAGAATCACAAAAGAAAAAAATCACAAACAAAAAAGTGAAACATCAGCGTCGACTTGGCGAGCGAACGTCTCTGTATATCAACGGCTCGGAAAGTAGGTCACGGTGGAGAAGACAGCGAAAGCGAGAGTGTGAAACAAAAAAATACGTATTCCTGCTCCGCTTTGATGAAAGATAGTGCATCGCAGTGGAAACTAACCCTGTTATACCGAGTGCTACGGCGGCTATACTGCGCGGCAACAAATTGTGCTTGTCCGAGGACTGCATGCCGCGCTCATCAATAAGTTTTTCGTTGAAAGCCCGAACTTGGGCTTCGGAGTACGAGAATCGAACCCGCGACTTACGCCCCAAAACCGTGACGCAATATCCCTTACCAGCAGCCCGGTCTTACGACTTACAGAGAGTGAAACAGAAAAGAGCCCATAGTTGTAGGGAACGTTCACTCTGTCATACATGCGTCCGGGATGACCTTCCCCGACTCGTATACATAAATCGCATCGAAATGGCCGATTCATTCGTCTATCCCTACAGAAACGTTCCGTATGCGATGTCCAATAATTCCGTATGTTTCCGTAAGATTCTCACGGAAAGATATGGAAAATATATGGGAAACATATGTATTCTGTATGGAAACATATGGAGTTATTGGACTCTCATACGGAACGTTTCAGTAGGGATACGCCAACTGCAAATGCGAGGAGACGATTGATCACCACCGTGGGTCACTACTCTCGTTTTGATGAATAACGCCATCTTCCTACACTGTGCCTGGATTATATATTCGGTACGACGGCCTTTAGCGAAAGAAAAAAAAAACGGATCTTGGCAGCCATGCCCTCACAGCTCGCCAGTCCAGAAAGCAGCGCAAGCCTTGCTGCAAATGATTCAGGGCAACTGACGCGAGACTCCGACCATGCTTTTTATTTATTTATTTATTTATTTATTTATTTATTTATTTATTTATTTATTTATTTATTCGAAGAAACACCTAAATGTCCTAACCAGGAGGCTTGTTGTCGATTGTGAAGGCTCATACCTCCTCCCTCTCTTTCTCTTACTTCTAATTTCCATTCCCACGTGCAGGGTAGCAAAGTGTACAATATCAGGTTAGCGTCCCAGCCGTTCCGTAATTCCATAGTCCCTCATCTCTCCAGGGGCGTAGCCAGGGGGTGGGACAACGGGCACGTGCCCCCCCCCCCCCCCCCGAAATCTTTTTTTGTCATGGCATAGAGAGCACAAAAATGGTCATTTTAAGGGGGTCCCCCTCCCGAAATCGAAAAGATGCCCCCCTCCTACCCAACCACACCCCGAAAAAAAATTTCTGGCTACGCGCCCGCAACTCCCTATCAGTCCCCAACTTTCGGGCACCCATACTACTCTTTCACTCGCTCCATCCCGTTCAATAAGGCTTGAACCAAAGTTCGGTTAAAGGCGCAGCACAGAAAACTGAACAACGTTGCTTTTGGGCCATTCTACCTTTCAGCTAGAACTACCGTATTTTCTCTCTTTTACTCTTCCCCGTTTCGCTCGTGAAGCACACAGCGTAGCAAACTGAACATTAAGCTTCCTGCCTTTCCTTCGCAGCCCTTTCCTGTCACTTTCTGCTGACACCCCTCCCCCCCCCCCCTTTTTTTTAAACAGTAATCTCTGCTTAACGACTTCCGGCCTTTTCTGCTCGTGCTCTTCGGGGACGCCAATTTATGTCATCAGTTCTAAGAGCAAGCAAAAACGGAACACTAAAGACAGAAAACGAAAACGTTGTATCGATTGAACAAAACGTGCTTGTGACTAGCCGCGTTACAGAAAGAAAAAGAAAAAAATTATACCGCGTCCTTCCTATAGGAATCAAGGAGGGGTTTTTTTTTTTTGTTTAATCCGTCTTGCACTTTGTTAGAGACACACGTAGGGACATAAAGACATTACAGCTTCCGCCTGCCGGGCGCAAATTCGAAGACAAATAGGAGGCTTTAAATGACGTTACGGCCACGTACAGGCCGAGCGATCAAGACGCGACGGTGAAAACGAAAATGGCTCTCAGGAAAACAAATACACAACACACAAAAAGCGAGCCGTAAATGAAAAAAATGTACAAAACAAAAAAAAAACACCAAGAGAGATGGAAGTCGAGGCGTTCAATGCCCAGACGCCCCGAGGCGAATGGGGCAGAAGGCGATTTGAGAGAACTGGGAATCGAATTCAATCGGAACTTGAGTTTTGTGTTCTGTTTTTTTTTTCTTAAAAAAAAAACTTCGGAATCCTGAAAGTGGGCACCAAGCTAGATGTCTGGTCGAAATGTGGTTGACAAGATATGTGATGGCGCGATCTGAGAGATTTATGATGAGGGGACCAGGATATTTATAGAAGCTTTCAAAGGACAGCACAGAAAAGAGAGAAAACGAGAGAAGAACAACAAAAAGGGCTAATAAGGTTTACTCACAGAGTAACATAGTAAATATTTGCTGTTACTCTATGGTCTGCTGTCCGGTTGACTGCGCTGTAAACATGGTGTAGTGGATAAGGGGCGAAGAGATGAAGACAAAAAAAAAAAAAAAAAAAAACACGCATATCCACGAACTAAACGTCGGTGATGGGCGAAGCAGTGTGCATCGGATCACTAGTCGTCGCCTCCCCTTTTGCTCTGGTTAACACCCTGTTATTCTGCTCTTGCTAGAATTTCGTTCTCTCAAATGCTTTGATTAATGATGAGTGGTTAAATGTCGGTGTTTTTACGGCGTTGTGGCCTTTTTTTATTGTTTTCTCTGGTTAACAGCCTTTTGACAGCCCTTCCCTTGTTCACAGTCGTTTCGGTTTCTACAGCTGCCGTATACAGACGCCGGGCGGCGGCTAACGGACGGAGGGACATTGCGCGGTCTTGGGGTGCTTCGCCCTTAAAAATTGTCGAAGCGCGGACTAAGCCGTGCGAGGCTTGAAACTACGACCCTGAAGACTTAATGTGCTTGCATCTACGTTGCTGCTAGTCTTTAGTAAAATCGCGTTACAGGCTGTTTCTACGTTGATTCTCTGCCGCAGATATGTTCGAGTTAAACCGGAGACAGCCACAGACACGACACGTATGTCCAAACTCCGGATACAGTAACTTGAGCTGAAACTAACGCTTCGCTCGTCTCATATAGACCTACGGATACGTCGTCGTTTGCGTAAGCCTTCCGTTGCTTTCGGGATCTTATTTCAGCCGCCGTTGGCTTTTAGCAAGCTACAGAAGCACGCTACGGAAATACCACATCGTCCCTTTCCGTGTGCGCGTACAATGGTCGCGCATGCGCACTCGTCTGCCGGTTTCGTATTGCCGCCTTTCCGTAACGTGTGTCCGTAGCTTGCTAAAAACCTCTAATATTAAAGGTTTTTATCAAGCTACGGAAACACGTCACGGAAATACGACACGGTTCCTTTTCGTATGCACATACAATGGTCGCGCATGCGCACTCGTCCGCCGGTTCCGTGTTGCCGCCTTTCCGTAACGTGTTTACTTAGCCTGCTAAAAACCTCTCGTTGCGCGGACCGGGGGTCTTAGGGTCCCCGCCGTCGCTTCGCGGCCGTTTGTTGGGTTAACTGTAGCCGTGTTCATTTTCAGTGCTCCAGTGGTGGGTTGCGGGATTCACCAAATTTATGAGGTCCACACCCGTTTATGACGATGATAGTCTTCTGAATCGACTCAGAAGAAACGTTTCGATAAACAGCTTCACAATTAAGAAAGACTATATATCTTCAAACTATAACTGGAAGCTGTCATTAAAAATAAACTATTAAAAGCACATTAACTCCTTAAACTGAGGCCGTTATGCGCAGGTTCTGGCAGATCGCGTCCGCGGACAAATAGACGCGTAAAACAAATAATCTTCGTTGCGACGGATATATACTGGGTTATGCATAAAAGTGCCTAGCTACGGCGGCGGCAATCCGTGAATTGATCTTTCTTTCGTTAGCACACAAACCGTTCGCTAAAGATCGATTCCGGCTATTACTTTAGATGGAAACTAAACAATGCCACGTATACAAAAAAAAAAAAAATCTCCTTTAACTCTTAGATTCCTGACTCTTGGACGTGAATAGAAGCTCTTGAACCTTTCGAGACCTCATGGAAGGTTTCTAAACATTTGCGTGATTTTAGTTCTCCCTATCGTGCAGCCACCGGACTGCATTGATCATGTTTTCTTTGAGATGTTCGCTGAAGAAAGCTTCACAAACGAGACGGGTAAAAAAAAAAAGACAAGATTAAAAGGAAGGAAGCTCCTGCATTCTTACGCTTGTATATACCGCTAAGCGCACGCCATGTTGATACGAACAACGGCTGATGGTCCGTTCAAGACCTGTCCATAGAAGAGGGACGTACACGAACAAAATGGAACACACCAATCGATCGGGACGCATAATGCATACCAAGTACTCCTTATGCGTTTGTAGTATGGATGTAGTAGTATGTATGCATGCGCGGCTGTGCTGTAGCTGCGAATAGCCGCCGGCGCGCTTTATGGCCGATACTGAGCCGACTGAGACGAAGTGCCTCGCGTTCCTCTCTGAGGAGCTTTGTTTCCCTCGGGAAGCACGAGTTTCTGCGGCATATTTGGTCGTGCCCTTTCGTCAGCGTTGAACCCGAAAGGGTACAACTCATTTTCCGACCGACGTGGTGCTATATAGCTCCCGTTGAGTATAGTTATTCACGATTTCGTTTGCAACCAATCGTGTTTCATTGCATCTATTGCATCGCTATACCATTAATTTTATCATTATACTTATTTCTTTAATTTATTTATTTATTAAGTACCTGCTTCGCCGTAAGTCATTGCAGCAGTGAGGGTACAGTACATATAATCAAACACATAAAAACATTCATAAAGCATGGAAAAAATCATCACTTGAATCAATACAAACTATTTCCGGTGGCAGAGTGTTCCATTCTCTTATAGTGCGGACAGAGAAAGAGTAGCGAAAAGCGCCACACCCAAAAAGGTTGCGGGATCACATCGAGTTCTTGTGTACATGTATGCCAACATTGTCATGTATGTTAGAGCAATGTTGTCTTAATCGCAACAGAGTGATGTTTGTCGTGGTACATTATTACTGAAATATTATGAAACCTTCGTTTTCTGTACATGGCGTAAATAAACTTTTTTCTAAATATAATGGATGTAGAGGGGCGCCTTCGCAATCACAACTGTTGTCTTCTAATATTCGCTCTTGGGGTTTGTTCCCAAAGGGACAGCGTGGCTCTCCCATTGTGGAGTGCTTATAGTGCTAGTTTATTCTAAACACACAGTATAGTTAACGAATACGACGGCGTGACTTTCGAAGGGCTAGAGCCCAGCGAACTGAAAGCTAGAAGAAAGTAACACGATATCATTTGCGATAACATCAAACATTATACGGGGCATCCATCTCAGGGCAGAGGAAGCGCGTCCTTAAGACAGCGGCACGAGATGCACTTGCACGACAGTACACGATAGCGAACAGCTGACAGCTAAAGCTGACCAAAACTAACGCGTAACAGCAACACCATCAGGCAGCCAAATGCTCCAGCAATGTCGAAGCAGGAGAAACACGTACACCGTTCCATAGAATCAACAAAATGCATCCGTACGGCAATATGCATACGAGTCGATGAGGTGACATATACAATACGAACTAACGCATACAAGAAATAAAGCATACAAATAATACCATCGGGACCGCAAGTACGACATTCATGCTGTGGCAGGAGAACCAAGCCATTCAGTTACGACACGAGGTGTATCAATAACACCGTCCACGAGATGTGTGATTGTGAACAAGGTATACCAGTAACGGGACCGAAGCGTCTTAGGTCTCAGTTTGTTGCTTGACGATTGGTCAGCGTTTGATTTTCCCGCCACGAACTTTTCCGAACAGAAGGGTTTCCGTCGAACTAGGCACACGACACTGCTGTTGCGTTTGACAGAACTGTAGACAGTAAGACGGTAGTATAAGGAATAACACAGTATTACTCAGCGAAGAGTGAGCTAATGCAAGACAGAAAGCAACGCACAAGAGTGACAACATCATACTTCGGCGACGTCATTGACGGCGGAGCAGGCCTTTCAGTAGAAGCACAAAATTCACCTGTACGACGGTGGATAGGAAGCGACGAGGTACGTGGCACACAGTGAACTAACGCATATCGGAAAGTAATTCATCACAGCGAAACGTTAAAGAACCCCAGGTGGTCGAAATTTCCGGAGCCCTCCACTACGGCGTCTCTCATAATCATAAGGCGGTTTTGGGACGTTAAAGCCCACAAATCAAAATCAATCAAATCAAACCATCCGACATCAAATGACGCGTGGATGTCACAGGAAAAGAAGCAGGCCGTTCATACAGCGGCATGAGATGTACATATACTACGTACGTGAATAAGAGTCGGCGGACAGTGAGCCGATCGGAAAGTAACGCAAAACAATGACACTATAAGAAGGTAAACAATGCGGCAGCGTCTAAGCCGCAAAACCATGCACGCAAGTCGGTAAATGCGTAAAATACACGCAGACAAGAGTGCTTCGACGAAGTGGTAGAAGGTTTTATTAACGCAGACTATAAAATCACGCATAAAGGCCTCCCCACACGTATATACGCGTTGCCGCACGTCAGCGCATGGCTTTCTGACGCGGCGTCGGCCCTCTCTCTATGGGGAGAGAGGGCGCGCAGCTTAGCGCAGCCACGCACTCTCTCTCTCTCCATGGGGAAAAAGCGCGACGCCGCCTCAAAAGGCCACTCACGTGTGGCCAGGCCCTAAGTAGAGTGTACTAGAAGTAACCTAAGGGCAGCAGGTACTGCATCTCTGTAACTTTGCGCAAGTGTCGGCACAACTTGTGGGTAAAACGCTTGACACACGCGCACACGCACGACGGCGAAATTTGATGCTTTCTTTATTGTTTCTATAGTACATACATCAGCCCCATCAAATGGCTAATGCACGGAGCCGGTCAGGGGAGTAGAGGAGGAATAACTTTATTATAAGAAACCAGAAGGTTTAGGTGGCCGGGCCTAGGCCTTCCATGAGAGTATGTCAAGGGCTTGCCTCGCCGCCGCCTCACGGGCGTGCTGGGTAGCCCAGGTTTGGCCGTCAAGAGCGGGGCTCCGCAGAGCCTCCTGGAGCTTCGACGAAAGGGTCGTGGCGTTAGTGTGTCTGTACTGTGCCGGCCACTCCTAAAGAATATGCAGAAGCGTAGCCGGGTGAGTGCCGCAGCACCGGCAGTGGGAGATTGAGTACACGTCCGGAAATATGAGGTGAAAGCGGGGAGGTGAGGGATACGTGTTCGTTTGAACTAGACGCAAGGTGGTGGTCTGCGCCCGGTTGAGCTTTAGTTGAGGTGGGGGAAAGGCTCGGCGTCTGAGGTAAAAAGTTCTTAACCAGATCATTGTAGGTAGTCAGGTTGTACAGACAGAAAGTCAGGTTGTATAGGCAGAAATGTTTTTTCGGGGGTGGGGAGGAGGGGCACCTCCTTAAATTGATTATTTTTTACTCTTATGCCACGGGGAAAAAATTTCGGGGGCGGGGGCTCGGGCCTGGTGTGTCACCCTTCGATACGTCACTGGAGATGGCTAACACGGCAGTTAAGCAACTTAATATAGCTAGTTAACGCAAACGCTCCCCGGTGACGTGTAGTGCGTAGATTAGGCTCGTTATCTCGAAGCTGAGGCCACTCTGGTTCGCTCATTTAGAAGTCCGCTCCGTTTATCCTCGTAAAATCCAGGTTCGCATCGCGCGCCTCATTAACATTCTCCTTGCTTTTATGTATTTTTTCTTCACGGAGCCATTAGCTACTGATCTCATCGTCGCTGACGACAAAGGCGTTTAGTCTAAGAGCAGCGCTGCCAGGACTGCCCGGACAGCATAATTGAGGTCGACGATGTCTTTGTCGCTTTACTCATTTTTTTTTTCACTTTTAGTCCGTTTTTACTTTCCCGAAATGATACATGCCCGTTCATGGCTAGATATCAAAGCACGGCCCATTTCGACGACTAGAAAGAAATAACCCTAAAATGGGACACAAGAAATCGACATTTTCTGTAACCATTTTTCGTACTAATTTGATTGAATAAACACTAATTGACATGAAAAAAAGTTAGGAAGCTTTCTAAATACTGACAGGGTTACTTGGCCGTTCACCAAAAAGCACTCTAAGGCGAAATTAATATTCCTTTACTTCTCGGTCGACGCATTGATCCTTCCTCCTCTAAGAGCTGTTTGTACCTAACGTCGTTTTGCATTGGCTCCGAGATCGGAAATAATTGTAAGCTTTTTGCGGCTCACCAGGTTTTCCACGGCCTCCGCGATCACTCTCGCTTTTGACCAAGCGACAATGCACTATGATGACGTCATCACGCGACGACACAACATGTGACCTCATTGTGACTCCTCCAGTTTTGACGTCATGCAGTGATGTGACATCAATATGACGCCACAGATTTTGGCGTGTCGCAAAGTCACGATGGCATGTGGTGACGTCACGTTATATGACGTTGTTAAGTTTAGTCCTGCAGTTCGTCGTGGCAGACGCCATTGTGCGTGAATCTGTCTGCCAGAATGCTTTTACCCCGATATCAGCGCTTGGTCGGTAGCACGGACCACCACGTTGTCCTGCAGGTGGGCCAGGAAGTTTGCTGTGGTCGGATTACGGGGAACCCGACGGAGGTATCGTTAAAGGTAAAATGAAACACTTTTCTAAAGAAATGACTTAGGAGCGTGTAAGGACAGTTTGATGCCCGCTGAATTAGAAAAGCGATGTGAGAGTTCTCGAAAGTGAACGCCAATAGCACTTTTTGATGAAAAAACAGTAGCTGTGGCCGCCGGGCTTCTGGAGACACTGAGCAAACACGGTGACGTCATTCTCGGCATGAACGTCATCTGCAACAGGAGCACTGCTGAAGTGTGCCCTCTTCTATTAGTTCCGGCAACGGCACGTCACTGGTTAGTCACGGAAGGCGTAATTGTTGATAAAAAAAAAAACACTTGCTCCAAGCCAGAAGAAACGAAGATGACGTACGTTTCCACGCCCACACTTCTTTCAGCGCGTTCCCGGGGGCGGAGCAAGACGAGCTTTTATTTCGCCTGTTCTAAAGCTCCTGCTGCTACAACCGCGAAAACAATTATGACATCGTCAACAATAATAACGGTCTTTACTAAACACGAAGTTTGATTGAATTCTAAAATCCCTTCAGCTTTCCTTTAAAACCCTTTGCTAAGTGGGGTTGAACAGCACGAAACAGTGTCGCTGTCGCTTCTCACGGAGCCGACATCTCAACACAGCCACTGTCACCTTGCACGTGATCGTGACAAGGCACTGACCGTTCATCAGCGTGGGACGTCCTCGCTGTAGCAGTTTCTCAGGGATTCAGCACCTGAACGCAGCCATAAACCGCCGCTGACGTTCGTGTCAGAGGCCATCTTCTCCATAGAGGTCCTCGGCTTTCCACCCTCTCCGTACTCTCCCTCCTCGCTTTGTGTTACAGAAGAGAGTCTTCAAAGCATGGGTTAGGTACGCCATTGTGTGGTGCGCTCGTGCTATCCATTGGACTTTTTTCGCCCATGTTCCTCATCAGCCGAATGGCCCAATTTCTGCTCCCTGCCTGGTGGGTGGACCATCTGAGTCTTCAAGTCACCTGATTCGCGGCAGCAATTGTCACCGCCTTCTTCGGGCTCTCGTGTTGGGAAGCCAACATAAAAGCCGAGTACATTTGTACGAAATTTCAGTTCTTTTTTTTCATGCTTCATGTAAATAAACCTACGTTCCGTTTCTATAGAACGCGTCCACTCACTGGTAAACATCGGCTATGTGGAAGACGGAGGGGAGCCAGCTACAGTAACGAGAACCGCCGAACCCTACTCGCTCTAACGTCAAGATGACGTCAGAGATTTTAGGGAGTTGCGAAGTCATGATGTCATATGGTAATAAAATCATTTTTTTGCATCACTCGCGCTGAGGCCGACGACGGTTAATTTTTGCGTTTGACGAGGCATTCAAGGCTTTCGCCTTTCAGATGTCAGTTGGTGAACAGAACAGGTTGGCCCTTACGGAACTGGTACGAAACACTGGTACATTCACACCTCTACAGTTTCGTACCAGTGAGGCGCCGGTACAGAATACTCATTGATTCGAGTAGTCACGGTGTCTCGTCGAACTATGCCCAAACAAACTGTGTGGTCGATAACAATTGACTGAATCCTGATTAATTAACTACGCAGGTGACCACTTGCGGCTTGTTCATAGACTTGTAGGTCTTCACATAAATACAAAAATTCATCAGTGGATTAACAACTTACTAACTAACCGGCGCCAATCCATCTTCGTTAATGATCAATCGTCTCCGCTAATGCACGTCAAATCTGGCGTACCACAGAGTTCCGTGCTCGGACCTACTTTGTTTTTAAATGCGAATGCATTTGTTAGTCGGGCTGTGTCAATCATCCGTCGGGATCTGTCCACCGCCCTCTCTCATATAGCAACAGCTGCGAGCGCGCCCGCCCATAGCAACTCCAGGTTTTTGCTCCGTAGGTAAGTATACAGGTAAGATGCAGCTGCGATATACCTCCCTCTTGAGGGATAGTGGTAATCTTCCATTCATGATTTCAGAATGCTTGCCGAATGTGATCCACCCCGTTCGTCGGCAAGATAACCGCTGGTCATTAGGAATCACAGACTGGATTCTAAGAGAAGGCAAGCGGTTGAAGGGGAAACAGCAAGTTAGGCGAACAGATGAGATTAAGAAGTTTACGAGTGTGAAGTGGCAGCAGCAAGCACAGAACCGAGTTAACTGGCGGAACATGGGAAAGGCATTCGTCCTGCAGTGGACGTATGGTCAGGCTGATCATGATGATGAAGTCTGAGCACACGGGCCTCGAGTATTTCAAGGCCTCCACCGAAACGTGGCCTGCCGGGATTCGATCCCACGACCTTCGGGACAGCAGTGAAGTGCAATAACTACAAGACAACCATTGCGGGTCAAGGCAGAACGGGCGACGCGTCGCCGCGGTCTTGTGGCTCTCGGCTGCTGACCCGCGGGATCGAATCCCGGCCACGGCGGCCACACTTTCTATGGACGTGAAAATGGTTGAGGCCCGTGTGCTATAGGTGCACGTCAAAGAACCCCAGGTGGTCGAAATTTCCAGAGCCATCCACTACGACATCAACGGCTCCACTCCACTACGGCGTCTCTCATGAAAGAGATGGCGTCTTTCATAAACATATGGTGGTTTTCGGACGGTAAGCCCCCACAATTATTGTCATCAAGGCAGAACGAGCCTGCGATCGCTTGACGAGTCGACATACGAGCCTACTCACAACTGATATTCCTCGTATGGGGACTAATCTGGAGCTCATTTTATCATGACGTCACGTGAACCAACTGATGAAGTCGCGAATTGAGCCGAATAGACGCGAAGAGCCAGAAGAAAATGACGCGCTCTTTGTATTTTCAAAAGTGATCCCAGGGAACATTTATTAGAGGATTGGCAACATTTTTTCTATAACAGTTGGCCAACACTAGCTGGCATAAGCCAGCACAAAACAGTATTACACAAATCTCTCCATCTAAAAGATTTGTAGTAGAACAGGCACGTCTTTGGTCTTCCGTTGCGTCGCACGAGTTCAAGTCGACCTGGACTCATTATTCAAAGCTTTCGAAACATTTCGGCAGCGACGAAGGTTCTAACACCAGTCGACATGTCACAATCACACTTTCGCAACGGCGGTCAAAGCACCCCCACGTGCCCCTTAAAGAGCGTTGGCGCAAGGCAGCGTTTTTATACAGGCCAGTGTCCGAAAAAAAAAACTGCTTCAGATAAAAAAAAGATAAAAATGTAAGAAACGAAAATGCTTTTTTACAGAACGTCTGCAGCCCAAATCTCCTTTTCGTTTTTGCAGATTTGCGTAATTTAAAAAAAAAAATCTTAGTGTGCAACACACAAGTGTCTGATCGTTTCGTACATCGTATGCGGCTGCAGCCTTACGACGTTCTAAACTGTTTTCGGCGTCTGAGCAGTTAAACCTAACGTGGCGGACACTTCGCCCGCTACCTGCATCTTTACAAAGTTCGGATTTTTTTCTTCTTTTGTCTTCATCATTCCGGTAAACTGAGACAAGAGCGAAATGCGACGCAAGCGTTACAACGCCTCGGAGGAGTTATAAACGTTAGTCGTTTCGCCATCCAGGCAGCATCATAAAGAGGCAGACGACCACCACTGATTGTCTGCGGTCGATCTGAGATTGCGCGAATGTCGTCTGTCCTTGCCGGTACTCGTAGCAGACGACATTTGTTACGCATAGAAAGGATTAAAGGGCATATACGTACGTCGCCATTTCACGTCACCATTTCGTTTAAGTACATTTTCTTTTCTTTACGATTTTTTCCCTCCTTTTCGTTCGCTAAACTCCGGTCAGTACCTTTTCGGTGGCGCTGATGTTCACACGATGCTCGCAGGTAAGTGAATCTACCAGTTATTTTACGCTAGGCGGTTTCGTTCAATTTAGCAGTAGATTCAGCCGCTTTCGCGTTAAAGCTTAACGCTCGGCAACGTTCGTTTGAACTTGAGGCTGTCGACATGATGCGAGGTTAAAAGCACACTAAAGGGGCAACTATTTTTCTCGCGTAAGAAAATTACTTTCACGACACCAAACGTACACATCTTTTGCCGCAACAAAACACTTGGTAAGCGAAGAAAAATGTAAAAAAAAAATATCGATGGAAAGGGCGACTTGAAGTCGCGCCGTGACGCTACCGATTTCGACGACGTCTCCTAGCACCTGCGCAATTAGTTATCGGTAAAAAAAATGTCCTATATTGCGTTCTATAGAGCCATAAATTAACCATAGGTTTTGGGAAATGTTATAGCCGATGCGCGCAACGCACGAAAGAATGACATCCGTGACGTCACTGCCGTTGTTAGACGACTTTCCGTTGAGATGCAAGCGAATGTGACTGATTGTGTGCAAGCGTAAAACGATTACCGCGATGAATATTACTTTCTGATGACTTAATGCTGCCTCCGAATGGTCGTCTGTTGAGCTGCAAAGGATAATCATGCGCGATTTTCCTGTAACGGCTGTAACTGTTTCTGTTTACGTTAAAAAGTTTATAATAATGGTTAACACAGGTTTTTCAGGATATTAAAAAAACGTTCCTTATTAAAAGAACACCAAGAAAAATAAAAACTAATGGCTCAGTTGCTCTTTATCGTGGGGCCGCATGTCTTCGATACCTTCCT
The DNA here is from genome assembly GCF_043290135.1 of Rhipicephalus microplus. Lineage (NCBI taxonomy): Eukaryota > Metazoa > Arthropoda > Arachnida > Ixodida > Ixodidae > Rhipicephalus > Rhipicephalus microplus. Next base: position 171,793,770 of record NC_134705.1, read on the forward strand.
TGGCTTTGGCTTTACTGTCTCCCGGTTGCGTAAGGTCTTGTTCGACAAAGAAAACGAGGTCTTAATCTGTTTCCCCCTCTTTCTTTTTCCTCGGTGAATCATCACTTGCGACACACACAATTCCCTTCAAGTGTACACGTCACTCTTCTTGGAAAGTCATTAATCATTAAGGCCAAACCTCATAAGCGCGAAAATGCACGCGACAGCGACGAGCGACGCGACGTTGATCGACTTCGCGCGAACACTTGCTTGCGCAGGCAAACCTCATTCACGCGACGGCTTCGGCGAGGGAACTCCACTGTTGGTTGCATGAGGCCGTCTACTCGTACCAAGAAAACCGCGTAGTGAGCGGCATGCAATTGAAAAAGAAGATATGGCGTTGTGTAATGAAACGGAAAGTGTTTATGAATGCCTTGCAGCACTTTTTTTATATGCACATGCGTAAACATTGCGTTATTTCATGTTGCGCATACGCGACTCGGGCAGGGTCACGTGCACCTATGTGGTCTTTGTCTTTTCCGGTATTTCACTATTGGCTGCTTGAGCCCAGCACTTTCGGGCGATGAGCGACGGTTTCCAAATCTGGAGAACCGAGCGATCGCGCGAAAACGAGCACGCGACACGTCGCGCGAACGCCCTGTTTCGTCGCTCATAGCGTCGCTCGTCGCTGTCGCGTGCATTTTCGCGCTTATGAGGTTTGGCCTTCATACTCTCTTCGAACAGTCATGGTGCGACACTCCAAAAAAGGGGAGTAAACGTGATTCTTCGAAGAGAGTTGCATAAGCAGAAAGTCGAGACTCGCCAGAAAGAGTAACACGCGCTCTGTTTTGTTTCTTTGTGTGAAGATTCTATCGCATTGTATAGGTAAGACGCTGTTGAACTGTCTTTGTGCGGTACCAAACGACGAGGGCTCGATCCTGAACATCATCATCATCATCAGCCTGACTACGTCCACTGCAGGACAAAGGCCTCTCCCATGTTCCGCCAGTCAAGTCGCTCCTGTGCTTGCTCCTGCCAATTTATACCCGCAAACTTCTTAATCTCATCTGCCCACCTAACCTTCTGTCTCCCCCTAATCCGCTTGCCTTCTCTGGGAATCCAGCTAGTTACCCTTAATCCAGTTAGTTACCCTTAATCCTGAACAATGTGGTCGCATTTCGACGGAGGCGTCCACCACGGTCAACAGCAAGGGTCCACGTTCTCGGCTGCTGAACTGAAGGTCACGGGTTCGGTACCGGACACGGCGGTCGCATTGTCATGGACGTGAAATGCCAGTGGTCAGCGCACTGTGCGAAGTCAGTGCGCGTTGAAGGACACCAGATGGTCTAACTTTTCGGAGCCCTCCACTACAGTGTCCCTCACGATCATATTGTACTCTTATTGGACTTAAGACCCCAGATATTATTATTATTATTATTGTTGTTGTTGTTGTTGTTGTTGTTGTTGTTGTTGTTGTTGTTGTTGTTGTTGTTGTTGTTGTTGTTGTTGTTGTTGTTGTTGTTGTTGTTGTTGTTATTATTATTATTATTATTATTATTATTATTATTATTATTATTATTATTATTATTATTATTATTATTATTATTATTATTATGCAGGCGATACGCCACAGAAAACCCCGCGTAATGCGCGATTTTAGGGCACGTTAAATGATTCCCAGGTGGTCCGGATCACTCCATAAGGACCTTCCTGAGTCTCTTAGTGACATTTAAACACCACGAACCCCGGTAGCTTTCTCTGACCCCCAGGTTATCGACCTGAAATCTCCCCGAGACGACGATGTCGGAAAAACGTGATAACCTTATCGCGCCACGAGGCGGCAACGACCGCAACGCACACAGCTTTTTGTGAGACGACGAACGCAAGTACAGTACAGATTGGATTGTCTGATTTTTTTTTGTGATGTGGCCATACAGAGCCGTGATAAAATCCCCCATAGTGCTCGCTGAGAAGGGAGGTAGCCAGGGAGTAGAACACGGGAACTATGCAGCCACCCCCCCCCCCCTCCCCGAATTTTTTTTTCACCATCACGCAGAGAGCGGAAAATGACCATTTTAAGGGGGTGCCCTCCCTGAAACAATGACGGTGCCCTCCCTCAAAAAATTCTTGATACGGCTCTATCGCTATATTTAGACATGTACACATTGGAGTGACTTCAGAGCTCGACAGGCATTGAGTGATTTTGTGCGAACAAATACATAAGGAATGTATAAAGCCATGAGACAGTTTTGCGCACGCCAGTTTCTCAGCAAGGCGTTCAATCAGCAATCTGACGGTATAAATTCGGCGCATTGGTAATACGTATAGGAATCCCCAAAAATTACTGGTAAAGCTATAGCACTAAGCCACGCAGTGTTTGAAACAGCGAAATTGGAGGATTCCGAAGACTACTCTGGTTACCTACACTTTGTTTCTAGGACTTTGCTCGGCGATGCAGGTTCTAGGTCAATCGCTTCAAGGTTGTTGCTAAGTTTTAGCTGACTGATGCTACACTGTCTCTACGTCGATTCTCGGGGCAGAGAGTTTCGTGCAAAAACCACAGGCAGTCACAAGACACGACACGGACATCCTAATTGCAGAGGCAGGAACTGGCGCTGAAACCAAGCGGTTGCATCTCTCACAGAACTTCAGGCAAGTCGTCGTTGGCGCAGGTCTTCTATCGCTTTCGGGGTCTTCTTGCCACCATCGTTGTCTTTCCCGTTCCCAAAAATATCCTCTCGTTGTAGGCACCCGGGGTTTTTGGCACACCGTTGTCACTTCACAGCCATTTGTTGGTTTAACTGTAGCCTTCTCCATCTTTAGTGGACCAGTGGCTATAGCATTGAGAGTTACCCGATTTCTGTGGTACATATCCGTCTATGATGACATTACTTTTCCGGTAGCCCGCACAGCGGCTACCAAAAACTCATCTTCTTGTCTCATCTTTCTTGTCTCCTTCCCTAATCCCCCAGTGTAGGGTAGCCAACCGGATATCTTTCTGGTTATAACCTCCCTGCCTTCTCCCTTTTGTTGCTTCCCCCCCCCCCCCGCACACAGCGGCGCATACCCATAATTCCCTGCGGTCGACTCAAAAGGAACGGTTTGCTAAACAGCTACCCAGTTAAAACAGTTTCGCGAAGCGATGTATAGACAGTACAGCGAAACGTACTTACAATATCAAAGCTCGCCTAGCTTCAATCAGACATAACGGCTTCTGCGTTGTAGTACGCGACCTTTAGGAACCACACCAGCAAGTCACTCGCATCGACCCAAACCCATCACGTGGACTTGAGACTTGTATATAGATGCATATCTGCGAACTCGAGCGTGTTGCCTCGTTCTCTGCGGAGCAACGCGGCAACCTGACACACATCGAACGAAAGAGGACAGGAGGGGAGGGATGCGATGTGAGCGTCGCGTTGCGTCACGTGACAAAATCACGCGTTAAAAACACCGCTCCCACGCGCTTGCGCGCGTGAAAGCGATGACGCATGCTCCACGAGGGAGTGCCCCTAGAATATGCGTCAAGCGGGCGGCCAAGGACGCAGATATGTGAGAACCGCGACACGTCCACGTCGAGCAGACGACGAGCAAAGCAGACGATTATTTTTAAGGGGCGCCTAAAGAAGCAAAAAAAAAACATTTTTTTTGTTTTTCTTATTGAAGCATCGGCCTCTTCACAGTACCGAAATCGCCATGCTTATCGCGACTAAAATGTGGTTGGGCGAGATAACGGGCCAAACGAAAATGCGGGCTGCAGCGCTAATTTGAGATCACAGCAGTACCGTCATAAATTCTTTAAGCCATCTACTAAGTCTATACGCAGTTCCTAACCAGTAAAAAAAGTATATTATTGCCTGAAGGGACCACACAAGCCGCCAGGACTTGAGAAATTTATTGAGCCTATGCAAAATAATTTCGCCGTATCGCGCATAATATCACACTAATGCATCGGTATGTTCAACTGAACTCTACCCGACGCCAACAGAACCTCGCTTCATTACTTCAATTACAGCTGCCATCAAAGACTTCGAGACGGGGCGCTACCCTTTACTCTGGAGAAGGTCTTGGGAGCGTCGCCTTCAAGTACTTCACTATGCAGTAAGCCACACGAGCCCTTCTACAATTCTTGAAGGCAACGTCACTGTGCGACCGTCTGTGAAACCTGAAATGTGTGTGCGATGTGTGTGTTATGTGCAATGTGTATCTCCTCCTCCTCTCTTTTTCTCCCTTATTCCCCTCTTCCCCGTGTAAGGTAGCAAACTAAACTTAGTCTAGTTAACCTCCCTAACTTTCTTATATCTTTTTCTTCTTCTTCTTCTTTGAGCCGATGTCGGCAAAATTCAAGAGTTCACTTAAAAGTCCTTGGCGTGCCTGGCGTAACGCGCAGAGGTTAAGGCGGGAAATTCAAAATGGAAAGTTTGGCCTCGACATTCTCCTCTATTAGAATACCTATGATGGCGTAATTAGCTACGTTAGAAGACTAAAAGCAAATGTTTTTCAATTTATACTAATCCATCGCATAATAAGCAAAACATTAGCAGAAGCGAACGTCTACAGCCATTTGTGTAAGTGCACGCACGTTAAATTTCAAATCTTGGTAACGTGTAACGCGTGTTGCACGCAATTGCGGGAAAGAAAAAGTACACGCATGTCTCAGAGGCGGCTATGACCGAGAACGCTGCGGCCTTGAACTGCACAACGCCGGGTTTTCAGAAAGGGAGAGGTGACAAAGAAAAAAAAAAACAAAGATGGCGGCGGCAGCAGCAGACGGCGCGACGCCAGCACGAACGGCAGACGACCCGCGCCTGCAAAGCATTTGCGTCGACCCCTTGCGCCACCTGCTGAATGAACTAAGCTGTCCTCGGCTCCAACACTAGAGCGCTCATATCTTTTCGAGGCCACCATCCGTGGCTATTATTAGCATTTCGTTCTTTTTTTTTTCTTTTCTGCCGTTCTTCTTTTATTATTTCATCACGAGGCCGCTGCGCTTGCGGCAGGCAAGCTGACAGTATAAAGGTCTCGCCATGATCGCGAAATTATTCCCTCGCGAGAAATAGCAGACGGCAGGGCGCCGCCGTGCCAGACGATTTCGCGACGACAAGCCGAAGAAAAGGTAGCGCAACACTGGTTACGTTTTCTCGCCGCCTGGCGCGCTACGTGTCTTACGAAACCTTCGTTCGTTATAGGCAAACACAACTACGTCTCATACAGCCGCATATACGAGACGCACTGAGAGTTTATTCAAACAGTTTCATCATAGCGTTACGTCCCTTCATGCAGTACCTCAGGGGAATTCGATAAAACTTGTACAGCGTGATAACCGCTAAAACACTGTAAGAAGGCAAGAAGAAAAAAGAAACGGATTACTGCTGATTTAGTATATTACCAGAGAAAAAAAAATACGGTGGGTGTAGGTATTCAATTAGGAAAATTTACACACAGTAGCATAGGCACACACCACAGCGTATTACTCCGTATATATATATATATATATATATATATATTGAAGCAGTTATAACATACATCGCCCCGTGTATATGAGCATGACAAAACAAGATACGGAGTGATATTGTCAAAGAAAGTACTAAGAAGAGACGAAAAGCTACTGATTATTGCTGATTCAGCATTACTTCACAATAACAAACGGTACGTTCCGATAGAAACTTCGAGGCGTTGGCATTGAAATGGCATTAAAATGTCATTTAAAAGGGGGTCAAGGCTACTTAAGCTGCTCTTGCAGCTATTACCTGCCCTCCTCATGACATGTCTTTGTTGCGGAATAAAATTTCAATTTTAATTTCAGTTTCCATCTAGCGAATACTACTCCGTTCGTCGTCTCGACATCGTCTTCGTCTTCATTCAAGACCTCGTCTTCTTTCATTCTTAGGGCGGCTTATTGTGTAGAGTGGGCGCACGTTTTTGGGATGAAAAGGCCGCATTCTTTCTCGACACTCTTCTACAGGTTCCCGAAAGAGGCTTACGAAATTGCGGGCAGTGCGCTGAAAGCTGCCCTTGGAAAAAAAAAAAGAGGGAACTTCACCTTAAGACTGCGTATGTATATTTTCTGCGGGAATATGCAGGAATTAAATAGCAACAAACGGGATATAGGAGAAGCCTATGTTTAGTGCTGCTAGCACGAACAGCAAGCGACCAATATGACGTACGAAAATAGAGAAGATCAGCAGAGCGCCAGCATAATAAGCATATTAGAAAATAAGTTAATGACGAAGAGAAGAACGAGACGGACAATGCACTAGTAAACTAACAGCAAAACTATAACAGATAGATGAGCAGCAGAAGACATTCAGTACAAGACAGGCAGACTATAATAGCACAACAAAAGACAAGGCGGATAGCAGCAGTACAAGAGTATATATAGCAGAAAACTAGCACGTATAGTTAGAAGAAAACTATATGACTATCAGCAGTAGCACAATGGAAGAAAGTTACATAGCGACCAGCAAAACTCTAGCAAACGGACAGCACAAGCACCGCGGAAGGCAAGCATGCGAATAAGCAGAAGACTAAGAGACCAACAGCAGCAGATAGCAGGAGACTCAAAGGCGAACAGCAGAACAGCATAAGCACAACAGAAGACAAGAAGGCGAACGGAAGTACAAAAGCAAAATAGAAGACTGGCAGACGAGTAGAAGTCTATCAGCTTAAGCACAACAGAAAACATGCAGATCATGAACGGAAGACAACTACTAGCGAACGGACAGCAGCAGCACACCAGAAGAATAATAGGCGATTAAGCGGTATAGCACTGCGCAAAACTACGAGACTAACAGCAGAAGATAGTAAAAGGCTTGAGGACTAACAGCATAAACAAAGAATACAAGAAGGCGAACAGAAGCAGACCCGCAGCCGACCAGCAGGCAATGGGAAGATCAATAGCACAAACACAGTAAAAGACAAGCAGGCGAAAAATAGAAAACAGCGACTAGTAGAATAATAGCAAGCGAACAGAAGAACAGCAGAAGACAAGCAGCAATGTAGCAAAAATACAGAAAACAATGCATAAAAGACTGGAAGACTCGTCGAAAGAACACCAGAAGAGAAGCAGTTGAACAGTAGCAGTGCAGAAGAACACTGAGCAGAAAACTAGCAGGAGGCTAGAAGACTAGCGGAATTAAGCACGACAAAAGACAGGCAGAGTAACAGCAGGAGGCAAGCAGTACAAACTGAAAGGGAAACACTCTTTAGAGCCGCATTTTTCCTTGCATAGAAAGTCTCAGTTCTTAATGGCGAAGGGGCCTCGGGAACGAGGAAACAAAAGCGAATAAGATCCCAGAAAGAAAGCAAGGAAGAAAAAATGCAGAAAAAGAAATCACTTCCTTTCCAGAATGATCACCGCTCTGGCAAGAAACGACGTTTGTGGGAGGCGCTTTCATATGCTTTTTCTTTCTTCTTTTCGACGTCCCACTTTACCTGCGTCATAAACGTTTTCGTCCTGCAATGAGCGGGACAAAAGAACCCGAAAAATCTCTGCCGCTCATGAAGCGAATATTCGCTTCTTACTTCGTTCATTTCTCTATTACGTCTATTGTGTCAGGCAGTTCCCGAAAGCACTGAATGAGCAGCCTTACACTTAATAGCCGGACCGGCGAATTGCGGCACGTACCACAATCGGCTCATTGTTTACCTTGTTCTTTTTGTGAGCTCGTTTTATTGTTAGCGACGCATTGTTTTTCCTCAAATAAGCACCCCGAGACATGCAATCAACTTGCAGAAGAAAGCTACAGCACTGCATAGTACAAGAGGGCACGCCCATACATCCAAGAACTCGGAACTTAAACACTACTTCCGGTGACTAATACTCGGTTTCAAGGTATTGCAGTTCCTTATCGCAACCTCACCACATCGGTGCCTTTGTTCTTAACGAGCTTGCTTGCTGTTATGGCTTGCTACAGATTAAGATACTGCCCTTCGCTAGCTAACCGAATGGGTCATTGCAAGGACGACCGATACAAGATCATTTTTGTTTATTTACTGATGTTATACTCGGTAGCAACAGTGTTGAGACACAGATATTTTTCGTTCCCTGGGACAGGTAGGACGTGCAACGCCGACATTGTACGTTGTAGCTATCCATTATCATTTAAGCTAATTACATCATAACAAAAAGAAGAAAAAAAGTCACATATTGGCCGCAAGGGCGAAGCAATGAACGCGACATCAACGGACTGTAATGTGGAATGTTACAAGAAGTACGCAGATCACTTCTTTTGCATGAGACCTGGTGTGACAAAAACAAACTCTGGCGCGTAAAGAGACACAGTCGCCCCAGTAGGCGAAGCGAGCATCCAGTTGTCTACGCGTCGTCAACTCAAACTTTGCGATGATAAACGCAGCACGTAAAAAGGCAGGATCCATCTGTTCATCTCTGTCACATCTAGCCAATCAAATTGCGCAGTTGCTGCCGAATCGACGCATCCCTTCCTTCGCAACCTCCAACAACAACAACAACAACAACAACAACAACAACAACAACAACAACAACAACAACAACAACAGTAATAATAATAATAATAATAATAATAATAATAATAATAATAATAATAATAATAATAATATCTATGGTTTACCATCCCAAAACCCCTATTTTATTATGAGAGACGCCGTAGCGGAGGGCTCCGGAAATTTCGATCACCTAGGGTTCCTTATCGTGCACGTAAATCGAAGCGCACGGGCCTCGAAACAGCTTCGCCTCCATCGAAAATGCAGTCACCGCCTCCGGGATTCGATCCCGGACCTCGAATGCATCTATCGCGCGACGAAAGATGGCCGCGACACGCGTCCTCTCTGCTTAAGCAGCGGTCGTCGGCTGCCATCGCAAGCTTTTATACGCACACACCACGCGCAGGGCAATGCTATCGATTTGGACTTTATGCGAGACCTCACGGCGCAAGCTGGAACGCCCCTGGGTGTTCATAACATTTAGTAATTTTAGTAATTTAGTAATTTTAGTAATTGGGTTCATAACTTTTTAGTAATTTGACTAATAGTAATTAATTAGTTTTGGCTGATGCACGTTCTGTTGTTGTTCATGATGTTTTTTGGTATAATACTGTTTGTATCGCATATTTTTTGTTCATTATTAGTTTTCTATATTGTTGTTATTAAACAACCCCTCTGTAATGCTTCAGCCCTGAGGGTACAATAAATCAAACGAAACTATACAACTGCAATAAAGGAAATGGGTGATGCACACAGCTTTTCCCAATACCTTTGCTTTCACAACGATTTCAATGTAATTACGATTCCGTATATCTTTGGAACTTGATGATAGGGTAAGAACTGTCGAGAACTGTGGTTACTACTGCGGCACAGGAAGGCCACTTGGGCCAAGCAACAGGCTGGTGTCACCCATGACGACGAATAATATTGATTCTAAAATGTGTTGTAAATCAATGAACCATATAACAAAGCTAGAAACTTCTTACTGTTCACACTGATGAGCTCGTCATGTAACGTGCATTACTGTGAATAACTCCCAGCAGTGTTACTCTTCGCTGCACTGCACGCGCGAAATGTGGCTAAATCTACAATCGTGGATAATGGGGTCTACCATGGCAGTCGATCGATCAATCGATCGATCAATTATTCAATCAACCAATCAATCAATCGGCTTCATGCATTTTTGTGAGTATTTTTAATATTGATTTTTACTATTCATATATTGTTAATAATATCATATTTATTATTTATATAATATTCATATATTATTATTATTATTATTATTATTATTATTATTATTATTATTATTATTATTATTATTATTATTATTATTTATATCTATTATTTCATACTAAAACAGATCAATCAACGCTCCCTAATGTCGCGTTTGAATCTATCAATCATTTCTTCATGTCACCAGAATTACATAGTGCCGCTGCTTATCTTTTAATCCCTTAAATCTATCTTTAAACCAATAGCTACCGCGTTTTCGCCTTGCCACTTGCTCGTGACACAGCTTAAACGTATTTGCGCATTACGTAGCCGTGCACTGTGATGCAGCACAGACAGCCTGCCGCGGCCCCAAATAGGCACCGCTGCTCGCGTACTACAAAAACAGTAACACCAGGAACACCAGGAACAACAGTGACAACACAAATCGGCAAAACAACAATATCTCTAGCGCGATATCGCCGCTCGAGAGCGTCGAGCTGTTGTAAGAACGGTCGTATATAAGTTTGCGCGCTTATCAGTCAGCCGACAGACGACGCGAAAGGCCGGAAGGAAGGATAAAAAAGACGTAAGTGTTCTTATCTTTCTGGGCCAATGCCTGAGCGAACACGAGGCAACGCTTTTGCGGTAAGCAGCCACGCCGCGTAAACGCTGAAGATAGCCGATCTTTCCCGCGACTTGTGCACTCTCTTACCCCCGTATTCTAGATTTATTGATTGATTTGTGTGGTTTAACGTCCCAAAACCACCATATGATTTATGAGAGACGCCGTAGAGCAGGGCTCCGCAAATTTCGACCACTTGTGGTTCTTTAACGTGCACCCAAATCTGAGCACACGGGCCTACAACATTTCCTCCTCCATCGGAAATGCAGCCGCCGCAGCCGGGATTCGAACCCGCGACCTGCGGGTCAGCAGCCGAGTACCTTAGTCACTAGACCACCACGGCGGGGCACCCCCGTATTCGAGAACGTCCCTTCACTCGACGCTTCAACTTCACATGAGAAAGCCGATGCGAGCGCCATCTCTAAGAACGGCAAGTCACTGCATATGAGGGATAAACCTCCTGCGATTCTCGAGAAGCGCAACGTCATTTTCAGCCGAGCAGTGGCGCACTGCTCAACTCTTGTCAAGTGAAGGGTGAAAGTCGAGTCGAGGAGCGTTGGTGGATACGGGAGTTATTTGAGAAGGCGGAATAGGAACGCGGACAGGAAACGCATGTAAAAGGGTATCGTTGCGAGCGCAATTAAATTAATCGATTCGCGGTGTTTTGCTCGTAAAAACAACGATATCATTATGTGGCACGCCGTACGTGGCGAGCTCCGAAAATGTATACCTTTTATTAGTGCTCTTTAACTTGCGCTCACATCTCACAGTGTACGGGCCTCCATAACCTTTCGCACTCCATTTATAAGTTCCACCGCCGGTATCGAACCCGGGACCTTTCGGTCAGCAGCGGAGCGCCGTGACCACTGCACTATGTACCGAATCAGGGCACGGAATTTCGTGCTTCGACATTTGTCCAAATTGTCCGCCTCGGTGTCACGGTGTTCACTGTACTCCGCTGCTCACCCGAAGAAGAATGGCTATTAGGGCTATAGTTGGTTAAATTCCATGGTAATAAGGGTTGCAGCGCAAGCACGAAGGTGCTAGAAGAAACGTGACACGAAAGGCGAGGCAAAGAAAGCAAAGAGGACAACAACATGAGCGCTCACCCGAAGCTCTCACCGCAACTTCGATCAGGGCCGAGGAGATCGCGCATTCTGAGTGGAATGCGAAACACTAAAGACTCGCGCCTGGGAGACGTCAGTGCACTTTTCAAGAACAACCGGGAGGTTTAAACTCCCGGAGTACCCCACTATATACGGTGTCCCTCATAATCATATAGTGGTTTGTGCAAGTATAAATGCCTGTTTATTGTTACTAAGGCTCTTATATTTACCACGCTTTCTATAGACAATCAGAAAAGCGCGCGGGCGACATTGTACTTGTCGCTAACCAATACGTTAATCTGAACGTTCCCGATGCTGTAGGCACTAACTGTTGGGTTGTTAGAGTGCTTGCAATCTATTTCAATTTGCTCCATTATTATTTTTTTTTAGATACGTCTGTGCTGTTTTTAGGGGGAAGGATCTCGCGATGTCCAATGACGCCAAGGTTGTCGTAGCTTGCCCTCGTACCGAAACACGGGTGTTGCACATACCGTACACATAGCGTTCATAACACGCATATGTATTTATTTATTTATTTATTTACGCGCACATGATTGAAAAATGAACCGTACTCAGGAGGGTCATAACAGAGAGGACATACATAAAGAAGGTACAATGTACATAAAGTTGCGATATACTTTGACAATTCACAATGAAAACTGATATCAAATGGACCGTACTCTGTCCGTCCATTCATCCACCTGTGCATCTGTTTGTACGTCCAGCAGACCGCCCGTCCTTCCTTCATATTATTCGGCGAATTCAACATAAACAGTATATATGGACATTAACCTACAGCTTCACTCCATCGTGAGCATCCGATTCATAGATCGGCTGCCAATTTTATTTGTCTCTTTTCACAATTCGACATCAAGTGCAGTCTTCCGTTCTTTTAAAGGCGCATCCGGGATGACAGTGTTGTTAAATAAACAAAGGAGTCGCATAATGAACAAATAAAGTTCAGCGAAACACACACGAACTGAGTCTCGCAGTTGTAGAGGCTCGCACGTGATTACGTCGGTGATTGGACACATCCCCGATCCACGCGACAAAGTAACCCGGAAGAGCCTCGCCTCGTCTAAATTTCGTGCCCCCAAAACAGCGAGCTCCCGTTTGATTAAGTTGAAGACAAAAGAAAGCGCGCGAAAAACATCGAGTCGGTCTAATCAAAGCAAGCTATTCCGCGGGAGGCAGTGCACCAAATTCGCTCATTTATCGAACGTGCACCTCTGCCAGATGGGAGGCGGCAATCCGCGGCTCGTCCTTGGCGGATCAGCTCTGGGCCGTCCACCAAGCCCACGAGGCGGCTGAGGAGCTTGGCATCTCAGTCCCCACGTGGGAGCTGCCCGCAACACAGTGATCTGTGTTTTGGAGGACCAAATAAAAGTTTATCCAATCCAATCCAGAGCCCCCTTCATCAGGCTGGAGACTGACGTGTCTAAGCTGCAGTAATCTCTTTAACACTCGCGCCGACTCACTCCAAAACCAAACGAGGTTTGCGCGCCCGTATTACTGAGACGCTTGGAGGAATAAGATAGAGATTACGCGCATAATCTCCTTGCCTCTGCTTGTTCTTTCCCGTTTCCTATTCTTCCACACGGAAGCACTTTGTTAAACAGCGCACGAAAAAAAGTGGGGGAGGGCGGAAGGGAAGGGACCGGTGGACACAGCAAGAAGGCACAACACGAGCACCCGTGGTGTCTTCTTGCTTTGTCCGCGTTTTTTTTTTTTTTTGCACTATTTTACAATGCATTACCAACTAGCTCGGGTTGTTGAACAGTATTTCCTAATGAATGCATACTGCAGCATGTCGAAGCTTCAACGCCTTCAATACTATTTTTTTGAAACAGCGGCGAAACTGGCTAAACTGGAAAGATTGCGTACGTCAAAGAAATGAGAGTGAACCAGGCCCTATGACGCAAACAAGCATTAGATATGCTCAGGGTTCGTCTTCGAGAAAGGCGTAGGCCAAAGTTTTCGTCCAGGAGAAGGGGTACCACCTTGATTTGATGTGGAGGCCGAGCAGGCGGATGTAGCGGAGAGTCATTTTGCGCCCTGTATGCCAGGGCACAAAAATATTAATAAAATTTGAGAGGGGCGGTACGGACCGGTGCGCCGTACCCCTGGCTACGCGGCTGGTGTTCGCTTTTCCTGCCCAGATTATATTGTGCCATTGCTATCGCAAAGAGTTGTTACTGATCGATACTGCCCTTTCAAGGTGAAAAAAAAAAATGTTCTTCAGAACTGTTCTGTTCTGTTCTGTTTTAACTGTTTTGCTGTGGAGAGGTTGAGGTGCCTATTGCCTCGGCTACTCCATATCACAAAGTTCTGCAGCGAAAAATAAAATAATAATACAGAACGGTACCCAAAAATTAACAATACGAAAAAAACAAACATAATAGGACACTGAAACCACTTCAAATAACATGCCAATACACAGTTTTCTTCACGCAGTTCACACAGTCATAAACTACTTACACGCACACCTTACTAATCTAATGTCAGTATATACATGACCACAGTTTACATAATACCCATCTCTGGCTGTCAGTCATAGGCGCTTGTCCAGTCCGGTCTCCACTAAAACGTCTATCAGGAAGATTATTGCCTTTTTCTGGAGATGCATCTCAGGCCATGGTCCAAGTAGTTTCTTTATTGTGAGCGGCCGTCTGTCCAAACTTGCTAATTTGTTCTTTAATTTTTCTATTTCATTCGCATATTTAACGCACTCCAAAATAATATGGCGAACATTTTCTTCTGCATGACTACAATGGCATTCCGGTGAGTTGGATCGATGTATCTTGTGCAGGAAGCTGTTTGTGTATGCTACTTCCAATCTAAGACGGTGCATCAATGTCTCTAGGTGTCGTGGGAGGTCTGTCGCTATGGAAAATTTTCTGTGTGGATCAACTTCATAAAGTACCGTTTCCTTTGATTTAGGGCTCTCAAACCACTTCTCCATCGAACAATGGTTAGATCCAAAACTAACCGCCGCAGCGTCAACACGAAGTGATGCAAAAAGACATCATCAAACGATGAAGCCGTTATGGCGTCGCGAAATTATGGACGTTTTTTACAAAGTCATTGTGACGTCTCCGTGACGTCGCGCAATTTGACGCTATATATATACGATAACCACATATCATAGTCGCTTGGTTAAACGTGGACAGATGTAGAAGTCAAGATATTCGGGAGGGGTAAACGATGGCGACACGCTCTCCTCGGACGGTGAGGTGTGACGCGTCCTCGATTTGAGCCAGGGCGGCTTCGCTGTTCACGGCGTCTCGATGACTCCTGCCTCCGAAGTGCTGGACACAGTAAACTTCTTCGATGCCTACTATTGATGACGTCGCATCAACGACGTCTTTAGGACGTGCCCCCTCAGGGAGGACGACATCGAAGGCTAATGCCTTCTTCGGTGGATGGCTTGCCATGATGGGCGCCCACCAGCCTAAGGATACCCGGAACTTGCTGCTGCCGATGGTCCAAACTAGAACCGTTGCGTTACGTTGGACTCCTCGATGTTCGCAAGAGGCAACGCTTCCGTTTCGATGCTCGCTGCAGTGTCAGAGCTACGGCTTATCACCCATAGCCAAATGTACAGATTTTAGAGAAAAAAAAAATGGCAGATCCTACGTACAGTGGGAAACGATGATATGCAAAGCACGAATGAGGTAGGTTATTAGGTCACTTTAAAATCACCAGAACGTTACGAGGTGGAGGAAAATTATGCCGTACACGACTTCCGTGTCGTGAATAACATATTTGGATGTGTCGTGTACCTTCGTCATCTGTTCCCGTCACGTGATGCCAAATTTAGCGTATCTGAAGCTAGCGAAACGGCCACGAGCACGCTATAAACCTGGTATGTTGTCATGTTCTTGCACGACATGCATGTCAGGATTATCATGTTTGTACCAGTCATGTACTTTTGCGATCCACTGACGTCACGCAACACCAAACTTGGTATATGTGGAGCTAGCGAAACGGCCGCGGATGCAACATGAAGGGCCCAGTATACTCCAACGTGACGTTGACGCGCGCGCACGCTGGGCACAGTGACGCTATAAGTTAGCGAAACGCGAGAACTCTCTAGTCTCACGCCAAGCGCGATCAGCGTCAGTCAACACGGCCCGACGGCAAGCGGCGCGAAATGCGGCATGCTGCAATTCGCGCCGATGCGTTACCCAGACAGCATGCACTGCGTCTGCCTCTTTTCGTGACGGAGGGACGCCGGACGCGCTGAAACGCGCATGCGTCAAAGCAACGCAGCGCGGGGAGCGCCTGCGAGTATATGGCAGGACCGGCGACTGGCGTGGAAACGCCGGCGTGACGCGACGAAACGAACGCCGGCGCGAACGCGTGCCTGCGTCACGTCGAAGTGTGTTGGTGCTTTTACTGTGGCATGTAGTGATGTTGTCACATGACACGCATCTCACGATTGTCATGTTCGCACCATTCACATACCTTCATCATCCATTGACGTCACGTAATATCAAATTTGGCAGCTGTGGAGCTAGCGAAACGGCCGCGAGCGCATCATGACTGCAGCATGTAGTCATGTTGTTCCAGGACACACATGTCGTGATTATCATATTTGGATGTTTCATTGACCTATATCGTCCGTTCGCGTCACGCAACAACGAATTTGGTACATGTGAAGCTAGCGAAACGGCCGCGAGCGCATGATAAGCGTAGCATGTAGTCATGTTGTTACATGGCACGCATCTCATGTTTATCATGTTCGCACCAGTCTTATACCTTCGCAATCCATTCACCTCCCGTAATACCAAATTCGGTATAATTAAAGCTAGCGAAACGGCCCCGCCAGTGCATCATAATCGTGGCATGTAGTCATGTTGTAACATGACACGCATATCATAATTATAATGTCTGCAACAGTCACATACCTTCGTCATTCATTCACGTACCGTAATACCAAGATTTATATATGTGACGCAAGCGAAATGGCAGCGAGCGCCTCATGAGCGTGGCAAGTAGTCAAGTTTCTACATGACACGCACGTCATAATTTTCATGTTAGGGTCTGTCACTTGTGCCCACCATGCAATCTTGTCGCACCATACCATTTTTACAACATGTCATCTGAACAGGACCACCGCAAAAGCACCACGACCATAAAATGAAAATCATGACATTCATGTCATTATCTTCATGTTATGAGTAGTCAAATATGCTCGTCATACAGTGATGTTATGCCATTCCAAGTTTGGTATTGATACCATTATCCAAACGGCCAGGAGAGCGAAAAGTCGTAGATGGACGGACGGACGGACGGACGGATGGATGGATGGATGGATGGATGGATGGATGGATGAATGGATGGATGGATGGATGGATGGATGGATGGATGGATGGATGTACAGACAGACAGACAGACAGACAGACAGACAGACAGACAGACAGACAGACAGACAGACAGACAGACAGACAGACAGACAGACAGACAGACAGACAG
The DNA here is from genome assembly GCF_043290135.1 of Rhipicephalus microplus. Lineage (NCBI taxonomy): Eukaryota > Metazoa > Arthropoda > Arachnida > Ixodida > Ixodidae > Rhipicephalus > Rhipicephalus microplus. The sequence goes on from NC_134705.1 coordinate 171,810,630, forward strand.
ACAGATAGATAGATAGATAGATAGATAGATAGATAGATAGATAGATAGATAGATAGATAGATAGATAGATAGATAGATAGACAGACAGACAGACAGACAGACAGACAGACAGACAGACAGACAGACAGACAGACAGACAGACAGACAGATAGATAGATAGATAGATAGATAGATAGATAGATAGATAGATAGATAGATAGATAGATAGATAGATAGATAGATAGATAGATAGATAGATAGATAGATAGATAGATAGATAGATAGATAGATAGATACGCTCAATGTAGCCGAAGTTCGCTAAGAAATGCTTCGCATTTAAAAACTGGTGAACGCATTTAAAGTACTTAATACTCTACTATGGGAGAACACTATACCGGCCCGTGGGCCTGAACAAGGGGGGGGGGGAGTAGAAAAAGTGGATAACGATTCAGAGTACGGAGTACTCTACTACGGGAGAGCTTAAAGCCGTCCCGCGCGCCTCACGCAATTGTGTGATGGCGGGAAGAAACGACTGACAAGAAATAAAAAAATCCGCGCATTTGTTACGAAAAATGTGTTGTCATAGACGTCAAATTCGCGCATTTACAATGTATGCGTGTAGAAATAGTTGTTAACGATTTAGCGTACGATGTAAACTACTATGGGAGAGCAGAGAACCGTCCCGTGTGTCTTTGCAGAAGAATAAGGCTATGTTTTTTGCACTATGTAGATAAGTTTGAAGTGGTGCTGTTTAGAAGAGATAACTTCACTGTAGAGATGCACGTTTGTGTCCCTGGTTTTAAATAAGAAACTTGAGCCTCTGAGTGAATTTCGTCCGAGATTCTGATACGATTGCTAAGAAGAACATTTTTTTTTCGAAGCAGTAACGATAAACCTTTAATTAACAATATGCATAGTATGGACCAATGACGAGCTGCAGGTCTTTCCGAACTTTTGTGGTGCATACCCGCTTTCGATGGATGACGATATGACACGCCGACGAGGCGAGACCATGAGTTGCTTCGCCCCCAAGAGAGATCAATGCAATCGTACATTTTGAATTTCTTTTAGTTAAGCGCACCGAAACACGCAGAAGACTATTATGTACATACGAGCGAATGCATCTTTATAAGGACCAGACGTGTGTTCTGCTGTTTTGTGATGGTGGACCGAATATTAACGAGGGACATTTCCAGAGACTTCTTACATTGACTTTCGAACATTTACTTACCATCATGTTGTGATGTGTGCGTATAAGTGTGTCTTTGCATATCTGTGCCCGAGTTTTCTATTTTCCATGCACTGCTTTGTATGTTTTGCTTCAGGATACGTGTTCGGGTTTCAATCAACGGATAAGGAGTAGCCGGCGCCATAATGGTGCGCCAACATCTCCTTATATATCATATCAATAAAAAAAATGAACTACACACAGGACAGCGCTGTCCTGTCGAGTTCATCTTGTCCAAGTGTAGGTGCGCTTAACAAAAAAAAATACTAAATTAACGTCAGTCAGTTGGCCCAACTCGCTATCTTGCGTTAATACAATCGATCGAGAAGATGAAGAAACAAGAAGTAAGCTTGTTTTCGCTTCCCAGTCGTTATAGGTGAATGCGGAACAGTCCGTTTGACCTTCTCGGAGGTTACGTTCCCAGACAAAGCGAGAATGCGGCTTTCTAGAACACCTCGCGTTCCGCAAACTTTTGCTGCTGGGCGTGTGCGGCGTAATGCGGGAGCCCGAAAATATGAGCGACGGGTGCGGTTTGTTTACGACGCTGTCGACCCGGAAGGGAGGATCACACCCGAGCGAGCGTGATAGGTATAGAAATAGAAATAAGACGCTGTCACACCGAAACACGTAAGAACGCGCCATCAGCGTCTGCCGAATGCACCTGTCGACGACGCCGACAGCGAGTGCTTCGGGTTCGGGTGAACGCAGCTGGCAGTGATGGCATGTCTTATAGCGTCCTTGGGGCGTCGCGGCTTTGTCGCGCCGTTATAGCGTGCCAGCATAGTTTTTTCTTCACAGCTGCAGAATGATGCGGCAAATGTCGGTACCAAATGTCACGGATGATGGGAGGTCGCAAAAGCGGGGACAAAAATTTTAACCGAAACACACAAAAAACGAATTCCCGTAAACACTGAACACACACGGCATACGTATACAGAAGCCTGTGCACAGTGCGATATCAGCACTCATTAAAGAACACCAAATGGTCAAAATCTCTGGAGCTTTCCACTACGACGACCCTCATAATCATATCGAGGTTTTTGAGACGTAAAATTCCAAATATTATAATTATGTGTCCTTCTTATGCTGCATATTCCATCTGATGAATCGTCACCTACACCCTGCTCAGGCACAAAAGCACCCTTAGAGCCTAGTTTAGGGTGCTATCGAGGCAAGCACCCAAAAAAAGGGGTGCTTTTTTCAATCGACCATTTAAGGGTGTTAAAGGGTGCTACAAAGGGTGCTTTCTTGTAAAAACACCCTTTTACACCCTTTTGGGTGTAAATTTTTTTTATTGTGTATATAGTCAGTGTCAGAAGCTTAGAAACCACGATAAGTCCGAGAAAACTTCGAACTTCTCAGCGAATTCATGACTATACTTCGCAAATGAAACTGAAAATTTCAATTTACGACAATTGAAATTCTTCAAAGGAGCCATGACCATACCACCTTATATGGACATGTCAAAGGTTACAGCCGGAACGCTCCCGTCACCTCCTTCAAGCCGGCCTTCGCTATACAGCGACACAACCAGTAACAACCGTTGAATACGTGACAACACATTCCACAAGACACTACTTCACTTCATACAGAGCACCGGCCTAACGGCGCACATTTAATACACATACACGCAAAAATATTATGCCCTAAAGGCAAGTCTATGTCGCAATAAAAAAGAGACACCCAACAATCTGCGGTTTTCTGGGAAATATAGAAGTATGCAGCCTATTGTGACTCCACATATCTGAAAAAAAAAAACATTCCCTTGGTTGTTTCCGCTCATACGAAATGTATCTTAATACATATCGAGACGCCATATACAGCACAAGCCAGTGGTTGTCCACGATCATAATCGTCATCATTTTCATCTGCGTAATTGTCATCATCACCATATGGCTACTGTGCACACCAACGCCGCCAACGGACAAGCCTGGACGTTGACGAGCTTCGCCCGGGACGTCGGGCCTATCAATCCCACCCACAGTCGGTGACCGCCATTTCGTCATTACGTGTGTCACGCCACGCGCTACTGAGAGGAGCCGCCATGTTCTACCACACCTTCAGCCGCTGCAAATCGTTCAAGTTCAACGTCCAGAAAACTCGAAGAGTTTGTTTGCGCGCGCAGCTCATCACGGAGCAAGATGGTTCGCCGGAACGCAGGCGCTCGCACTGCAAACAGCTTGTTACGTCACGGCTCGCGATTGGATTGGACAAACTTTTATTTGATCCTCCAAAACACAGATCACTGTGTTGTGGGCAGCTCCCACGTGGGGACTGAGATGCCGAGCTCCTCAGCCGCCTCGCGGGCTTGGTGGACTGCCCAGAGCTGATCTGCCAAAGACGAGCTGCGGATTGCCGCCTCCCATCTGGCAGAGGTGATGTGCGATAAATGAGCGAATTTGGTGCACTGCCAGAGTATGTGTTCTAATGAAGCTATTTCCCCACAGTGTGGGTAAAGGTTTCTTGGGTATATAGGTCAGGTGTACATGATGTGTCACATTTTCAAAGTATAGGGTATGCAGGCTCGCGAGTTCGGCCGTTATAATTGCCCGACTCTCAGGCCACTAGCGTGATCATAAAAATGCTCAATTAAAACTTGAGTGCTCGACCAAATGCACCTAAATTTCGCCAGCGTGTCCGTGAACGCACAACAAAAATTATGAAAGAAAATTCAGTGGCACAGCCGCTTCAGGAGTTGAACAACCAAAGCGCCCGATCCATACCCCTTGCGAACTAAACTCAAACTCAAAACTTCAATCTGTGACATCAGCTTAAAGAAAATTGTTTAACTGAAACTAATATCGTTGTGTCATCGTGTGACAGCAGTGTTACGCATGACAGCAGCCCCGCCGCGGTGGTCTAGTGGCTAAGGTACTCGGCTGCTGACCCGCAGGTCGCGGGTTCGGATCCCGGCTGCATTTCCGATGGAGGCGGAAATGTTGTAGGCCCGTGTACTCAGATTTGGGTGCACGTTAAAGAACCCCAGGTGGTCAAAATTTCCGGAGCCTTCCACTACGGCGTCTCTCATAATCAAATGGCGGTTTTGGGACGTTAAACCCCACTAATCAATCAATCATCACAGCAGTGTTACGCATGTCACCCTGGTGTCACACGGTGCAGTGCTGATCGCGATCAAAACCGACAGTGATCAAATCGCTCAACAACTATAGTGCCTACCTTCTGAAGCATGACTTGAAGAAGCGAATAATCACGACCGAGAAATTTAGGATCATGCGCCGTCGTCATTAAAAATGACTCTGTAACATCGGTATATGTCGCACACTGCCCGTATAACTTTATTATTTATTCTGTAATCACGCCCAGCCGCAGTGGTTTAGTGGCTAAGGTACTCGGCTGCTAACCCGCAGGTCGCGCGATCGAATCCCGGCCGCGGCGGCTGCATTTCCGATGGAGCCGGAAATGTTGTAGGCCCGTGTGCTCAGATTTGGGTGCACGTTAAAAAACCCCAGGTGGACGAAATTTCTGGAGCCCTCCACTACGGCGCCTCTCATAATCATATGGTGGTTTTGGGACGTTAAACCCCACATGTCAATCAATCATTCTGCAATCATAGCATTCCAAGCGTATCGCCAGGCAAACCTCTGTAGCACTGGCTAAGGAACTCGTGTGTCTGTGTTCAGCAGTCAAGGGTATACCCATGCAGGAAGGCATTCGAGGAGTAGAAAGTGTCGAACATCTGCGCGCCAACATATCCCTATTTCATCCGCATAAAACAGAGAAATAAATATAGTCCACACCCCCCACTTCCGGTCACTCTATCACGGCAACGTATCGTAAAAAAACTGAAAAACGAAAACGAAGGGAAAAAACAAAGTAATATAAGGGCGAGAGAGCGTGCGTATAGTGATATGGGAGGATGCAGTGTTGCAGTAAACGCAGTTATTCATCGATTTCTTCATTCACGATACATTACAGGGTCATCGAAGGGCACTCAGAAACGGAGGGAAGGGGAGGGGGTGACAAAAAAACAACAACAACTTAGCATTGAATAAGAGGTAACACGGCAAAAGCTCCAAATGGTGAAGTAGAACAGACCGCGATTTATTCACAATATCTTGCAGGGCCATCAGAAGGCATTGAATAAGAGGAGTTAGCAGTTGTATAAATTATCAACTTCAAAGCAGAGTTACTCCATCGTTACATTCTCCCGGAACCAACCTCCTCTCTTCACTCCAAAACCGTACGGAATCGCTGCCTACGGAGTTGCAACGAAGCTCTCGAGGCTTGGGAAACGCTGCACCGAACTAGCGACAACGCGCTCGCGGCCACAGGTCGCTCAGCCACACGCGATGCGTTGCGAGCCGTGTAACGCCGCCGTAGGCCCACGGGCACATGTCGGCAGGAAAGAGGACAAGCGGCCGCTTTATGTCGCAGAAAGAAAACGAGAGAGAGAGATGACGGGCTTACGCTACACGGCCTCTTCGGCCACGCCCCTTCCTTGACCTTCGCGGCAGCGGCCGGAAGGCGAGGCCTTGGCCGCTGTCGTCGGCATCGTACTATTGCTAGACTGTCATGCGTAGAGAGCAACCGCGCAGGAAAAAACGAGGCACATTATGCGCACCCAGAAACACGGAGAGCCGCCGCTCGCACGGGTAAGGAGGGCCATTCCATGCGCTTCCCGCACAGCCGCAGCGCCGTTCCATGCGCTTCCCGCACAGCCGCAGCGCACGTGCCGGGACCCCTACCGCACGCAAGCGGGGGACAAATAAGCCAATTAACTACGCTGCGGAGGGTGAAAGAGCGTCGCCAATTGGCTTATTTGTCCCCCGCTTGCCTGCGGTAGGGGTCCCGGCACGAGCGTTGCGGCTGTGCGGGAAGCGCGTGGAACGGCCTTAAGCACTCTGTATCATCGGGGAGCGCATGCGTTCGTAGTGTAAACCCGTTTGATTACTGATCGAAGGAACACGTGTCTGTAATCTGGCAGTCAACCAGAGCTTCGTGCGGCAGATACAGGCGGAGCGCGACAGAGCGAATCGGCAACGCTCTTTTGCCCTCCGCTTGCGCGCGGCAGGTGTCCCCGGCACGTGCAGTGCGGCAGTGCGGATAGCGCGTGTACAGGCCCTTACACCCACTAGCAATGCTCGAATGCTCGAGAAGCCTCGCGATTGTTAAAACCATTCTGCTAAGATTACGCGCAACCTAGACGCCATTAGTCCGAAAGGCAACGAAAGCACTGTTGCGTTTTGTCGGGCACCGGCCTGTTTCATCGTTTGTGACGTGTCACTGTTACGCGTACTCCCAGTCAGTGACCTTTTTTCTCATCCTCTATAACTTTCCTTCCCCCTCTCCCTTTCCTCAGTGCAGGGTAGCCTACCGGGGCTCAGCCCTGGTTAACCTCCCTGCATTTCCCCTTATGTTCTCTCTCTCTCTCTGCTCTCAACCCCCTCTGGAGCATCCGATCAAGGTGGTTTTCCATTCCCCGACGTTTCCGTCACGGCTTCTACCTTGTGCCTCCGCACTCTGTTGCGAATACTAAGCAATGATGGTACGCCCACTCAGACACTGGCTCGCTACCATCTGGGGCCATCACTACGCGTCTTCTTGCCGGATAGCCAAATTAACCAAGGTCCCCAATCAACTGAATTATTGTCTTTGTATCGAGCCCTTCTGGCATTTCACCGACGGTTGGAGGCTGCGTGCACAAAGATAGAGGTGGCAGAATCTGAAGTGGTGGACACAATGGCCGCCCTGCTACGGCCCTTGGTGCCCCAGCATCGTCAATCTATGATGAACCACCCTTGGAAACCAATAACTGCAGCAGTGTCGCCAGGAAATCTCCGGGACATTATCTGGCGGATGGGCTGGGGCTTACTCTCCACTCGAGATCGGTTGCAGCGATGGCAGGTGGTTCGCACTGCCACTTGCCCCAATTGCGTCATGGTCGAGACCAAATGACATGTGAAAATTGAATGTGTGGTCTCCCGCCTTTTTTGGCATGCGGTCCATGCTGGTTTTCGGGGACAAGGTTTCCGAACATTCGTGTCCAACGCGAACATTCGTGGCCTGCGCGGGCGCTTCTAGGCTCTTTTAATAGTCGCGGAGCTGTTCAGCCTTTGGCAAAACTGATGCCAGACCATGGCTGCGAACTGCCGCCGGCGTCTTTTGTGGCCGATACAGGGTCGAATGAGACTAGAGATCCTCGCGTTCCTCTCTGAGGAGCTTTTCTTCCTCGGGGAGCACGAGTTTCTGCGGCACTCGTCGTGCCCTTTCGTCAGCGTTGAACACGAAAGGGTAAAACTCATTTTTCCACCGACGTGGTGCTAAACTGCGCCCGTCGAGTAGTTATTCACGATTTTGTTTGCAACCAATTGTTTTATTGCATCTGTTGCATCGTTAAACCATTGCATCATGATGTTGCATTGAGTTCTTGTGTACATGTATGTCAACAGTATCATGCATATTAGAGCAATGATGTCTTCATTGCAACGTAGTGATGCTTGTCATGGTACATAGATGTGCCGAAGTGTATGTGCCCTATTACTGGAACGTTATGATACCTTCGTTTTCTGTACATAAGTTAATAAATAAACTTTTTCTAAACACCCTTTCGAGTATTTTCCCAATATGTTCCTGAACGGAGACGCTTTTTGCTCTCCCATAGTAGACTACCAAGCATTCTAAATCGTTAAACACTTTTTCTAAACACACCTTGGCCCACGGGATGGCTTTCGGCTCTCCTATAGTAGAGTATCGTGTACTCTAAATCGTCAACAACTTTTTTTTCAACGCACAAGCTTACTGCTGTCCCATAATAGAGTAAATCGTACTATAAATCGTCGAACGTTATACTTAAAGAGGGACAGCTCGCTGCTCTCCCGTAGTAGAGATTCGTACATGTAGTACTCAAAATCGCTTACCAGTTGTCCGAAAACGCAACTACATAGACACCCTCGTGACCTCGTGAAGAACTTCAAGGGACGGCTCACTGCCCTCCTATATTGAATACCAAGTACTCGAAATCATTTAACACTTATTCTAAACACACACACACACACACACACACACACACACACACACACACACACACACACACACACACACACACAAACGCGCGCGCGCGCGCGACATTCAGGGGCGACTCATCGTTCTCCCCTGGTGGAGTAAATATGGAACTCCATATACATCACAACGCAGCGGATTCAGTGTGTGCCGCCATACGTAAGTAGCCCGTCGCACCCTCTATCGCAAGAGCGGCGAAGCAACACTCTGAACTGCGGTGCCAGAAGACGCTCCGCAAATCGATCGCGGCGAAACTTCCCACTCCGAGTATGGCTGAAAGCATGCTTCTCGATATACTACGTATCTTTTGCCGTTTTACTGTAGTCGTGGATACGTAGGCCAAACAAGTAGATGCATTAACATTAGGTTGTTGAAACACAGAGTTTTTGCAAGGGAAAGCATACTCACAGGTGTCCAAACGTGTTGCGCAGTGTCTTTGCGTGTCTATCATTCATGAAGCAAAAGTTTTGTCGACACACAGAAATCAAACAGCATAAGAAATAATTGAAAAATAATAACGAAAAGGGCAAACAACGCATTAGCGTGGCTTCTACAGCACAATATATAAACTTTTATGCTGTTAGAGAGTACTCATGCGATTTATCAAGGTTTTTTTTTTCATTGTTTAATATGTCAGCTAATCTGCTTTTTCTTGTCTTAGTGTAGTCACATAGGTGTAGGTTGAAATGTTCCTTTACAGTTCATGATTTTACGATAAAATATCAGTTGTCAGTAAACGCTGCGGTTGGTCCCTTCTCCTCTTGTGTCCGTCCAGTCGTGCGCTGTGTTCAAGTATGTCCAAGGCAACGTTGGGGTGGCTCAAGGTGTGGCGTCAAAATCGTTGACAACTTCAGTGTGAGAGCCGAAAACTGGAGTGGCGCGTAGGCTGGTCCCTTGCAGGTCCCGTCGCACATATCACGGGGGAACGAGTGCTGACGCGACGATCTCTGCATGGGTGCAGTGGCCCCTGTTGCGTCCGACCAGAGTTGAGACTCCATGGATCGTAGCTGTAGTCTACGCAACTGGCGGACACTCTACCGGCTCGAGTAGCTGGCATATTCGAGCGAGCAGCCCTCGGGCAGGCACGGGATCGCTCCCCTGGCCCAGGACCAATCAACCGCCACTTCGCAGGACAGCGCGGGCGCTCTCACCACCTCCATTGGCGGTGGGTCACGTTCGGACGACGGCACGACACAACCCTATTCCTAGATGAAGAAGAATGGTGATTTGGGCTAGTTGGTTTGAATTCATGATAATGAGGGTTGCAGCGCGAGCACGAATGTGCTAGAAGAAACAGACGAAAGTCGAGGTACGGAAGGCAAAGAGGACAACACGAGTTGGTAGTCAGCGCTCGTGTTGTCCTCTTTGCCTTCCGTATCTCGACTTTCGTCTGTTTCTTCTAGCACATTCGTGCTCGCGCTGCAACCCTTATTATCACCTATTCCTTGATCGGGACCGACAGCGCCTTCCATACCAACGACCAACGGGTCTGTGCCACGTAGGGCAGTCTTGTCGTCACTGGTCTGGTGGTAGTGGAGAGATAAACGTGCCATATATATGAGATCATACAGCGGCTACGATGGCAGGGTAGATAACTGAGGTCCGTACAGTAGCCGACCGAGAGTGCACGCTTTTGTAGGGACTCCGATACGGCTGACTACACGGCGCTCCAGTTATAGCTTATTTGATGGCATGCGGTGTATTCGACTGTACAGCAAGCACGCCGGTTTTACTCGGCGCATACGGTAACCCAGGTTAGCGTCCCTTAGGTTAGGAATGAAAACTTGCAGCGGCTTTTTTTTTTCTTGTTGTTGCGCAGTCGATATCACACCGCATATGGCAATCAGCAGCAGCGGCAGCCCAGCGGTTAGTGTCATCAGCGACTGACCTAGCTGGCCTTCCTGATGTATGGTACCTTTCTTTCTTTCTTTCTTTTTCTTTCCTTCTTTCTCTTTCTTTCTTTCCTTCTCTCTTTCTTTCTTTAGCGTTGCGCAGTGCTCTCTCGTAACTTCTTCCTTCCTCTCTGCCAGGAACTGTACCTCGATTGTCGTGCTTCGCAGTGCAACGCTCCCATTGCAAGAGGCAACAACGACTGTCGCGCGTAAATATGCAAGCAAGAAAGAAATGTGGCAACGTGCAATGACAAGTGACCTCCATAGGAGATCAGACCGTCATCAACAAAAAGAAAGCCGCGATCGAGGGAGCATCGATTATTGGAAAACGGCACGTGCAAGTACGAATCTTGAATGAAGCATCCGGAACAGGACGCACACCAGATGACACAAACTCATGGCAACCGCATTTTATTGCGTTTGATCCAGTGCTGTTTCTTCTTTCAATATCAGCATGCGCCGATTATCTCAATTAAATACGTTATTGGAAAAATACGAATGTGACCAGGGTACCTCCGACGAGCGTATTTGCGCACATTTGCATCCGCTCACTGGCGCGCACATTTCAATGTAGTCCATGCGTTTATGCATTTTACCAATAGTTTTTCGTGGCGCAGGTGTAAAAGCGTAGCATTCTATATATAAGTACGTTAAGGCCCGTTAATTTGCGCTTGGATCAATCTACTTGACTTGTTCTTTTTTTTTTCAAACATATGTTTGATGTTAACTACTCCTCACAATGTCTGCACAAAAGGACGAAGTGCGAGAAAAAACTCCCAAGCATTTCCCCGAGGGTGAACATGGTTAAGTGCGAATACACGGGGTGATGCTATGAGGTGTATTTATTAATTCGCTTTATTATATTTATTAATCACACTATGGTGCCTTTATGGTGTAATGGTTCCTCGGAATCGCAATTTGATCACACGGGGGAGTTTACGTTAACTCACTGGCGAATGCCAACGGATTTTAACTTTACTCCCCCTCACGACCCGCTCTCGACGGGAGACTGAGAGAGAAGGCGGGCGCGCGACAGAGAGGGGTGCGCGCGCAGCTGCAGCGAGTGAGGAGAGCGGAGGAGCGAGCGAAGGGGGAGGGGGTATAAGGCACGTTACTGACACCGATATCAGCGTCACGTCCGTGGCTTGTTCGGTAGAGCGTCGCGCTGCGGCCCGCCTAGTCCTCCTTCTTTTAAAGATAGAGAGAAGACTGCGGACGCCGCCGACGGCGGTGGATGGTTGGGGGTCGCTTATAAAGTGTATTCACACTTAAAAAAGGAAACAGTATACAAGACGCTGCTCGTACTGTATCGTCTTTTTTAAATGCGGACCTTTTTTTAGTCGCACTATGTCGCGTTTCGGCGTCGGCGGCACCGTCCACATTCCCACTGCGCATGCTCGCGTCTCACACCGGCCCAGGAAAGCACCCGCAAAGGTATGGTGGCTAGAATTGGGAGGTGACGCCAGCGCCCGCATATTCGCCGAGCGCGCGCGATCCTCGTTTTCAAGCGCCGCCGCGACGGCCACCACGGCGCTCCTGTCGGCATAGTGATGCGGGCGAAGCGCGCGCTCCGCGCTCTCTCGTCGACTCGCCGCTGGGTTCGCTGGTTCGCCTCTGGAAGCGTGTCTGGGTGTGTGCAGTTTTCCGCGTTGATGTCTCGCTTATGGCAAAATGTATTTAGTTGCTGACATGACAGTGTGAGTGCCGACCTTAGGATGAACTCCAGCACTACGAAAGCGAGGCAACGCCACTGCTTTGCTCCTGGCTGCACGAGCGGCTATGTGTCATCGAGGGAGCAAGGTCAGCGTGCTTCTTTTTCTCTGTTCCCAAAGACCCTGCCCTCTTCGAAGCCTGGCAACGAGCCGTACCCCGTGCCGACAAGTCGTTGGACGTGAAGTCGGCGCTATGTGAGCTTCATTTCGACGAGCAGTTTATTGAGCGTTTTTCACGCATGTGATAAACGGCGAAACTGTTCAGATTCCCCGAGGGAAACCGGTGCTGAAATCTGACGCGGTGCCAACCATATTCCCAAATGTTCCTGCGTATCTTTCAAAGAAAGTGCCGAAGAAAAGGACGTCAAGAACATCCACTTGCGGCCTACCATCGAAAATTCGGCGTCAGGAACCAAGCACGTCTGCTTGCGAGGAGACAGCTGGCTCGTACAGCACAGAAAGCGACAGTAACCAAATACCTGTTCCGAATGTGCCCGCAATTCCCGACGTCCGCAAGTGTGGTCTTCCCAGCGCTTACTGGGCTCGACATCTAATTGCTGGAGCCGACAACGCCACGGTGTTTACAGTTTGCGCACTAGATGGTGACAAGTTGACTATTGACAAGTATGTGCTAATGACATCAGATGAAAACAAACTTCAAGCGACAGCTTTTGTGCAAGCCACAAAAATAAAGACCCTTGACATTACCGACATCGAAATGGCAGAAGAGTTGCTTCGCGACGTCGACTCCATGATACCATGCAGAGGGTTTGGTAAAACTGGTGAATTTGGAGTGAATTTAAAGTACAAGGAGAAGACTTTTGATGGCAGAACCTTCAGCCCATCTTGCCGTGGGGTTGCTCCAACGCCAGAAAAAGCCTGCCCACAATGCAAGCACCTCAGAAGACTACTCCTGAATCGTGAGTCCTACAGGCGAAGAAAAGGCAAAAATGTGGCCCAGTCCCAAAAGCTTTCATACAGGCTTAAGCTGCGAACAGCGCAAGCGAAAAGGAGTCGCCTGAGTGTCCTGCAGGCTAAATCACTCATCAAACAAATGAAAGAAAAGAATGCACGGAATGATTCTACAGCATTTGAAGAAGCGGTGAAGGCCCTACCCATTAAGCAGCAGCAACAAGTCAAGGCGTGCTTTGCTGCGGCTAAAAGAAAATCCACGAAAGGGATGAAGTATGAAAGTGAATGGGCTCTAGAGTGCCTTATTATGTCCATGAAAAGCCCACGCCTCTATGAGCATATACGCAAAAACAACATCATGGCGTTGCCTTCTCGAACATCACTACGTCGATATCTCAAGCGTTACAGGAGTGGATTCGGCCTGAGCGAAAAAGTGTTTGCTGCTGTGGCGGAAAAAACAAAATCTATGGACTTGTTCCAGCGCCATGGTGGGCTGTTAATTGATGAGATTAAGCTATCTGAACACTTGAGCTTGGGAACCGATGGCACCATCGAAGGTTTTGTGGACCTTGGGAAGTTCACACCAGAGAGTGAGCGCTCCGTAGCATGTGACCATGGCCTTGTAGTATTGTTCGTGCCTTTTACAGGCACGTGGCACCAGATTATTGGTGTGTTCGCATCACGCAGCAATGTGAAGTCCGAGACGTTAGGCAAAATAATCCTCGAAGCAGTAGTCATGAGCGAAAACGCCGGTCTGCACGTAGACTTTATCACCACTGATGGAGCTGCGTGGAACAGAAGCATGTGGCACTCATTCGGCATACACGGCAGGAAAGAAAACACAGTATGTAGAAGGCAGCACCCTACAGACCCAGAACGTTTTCTGCACTTCATCTCGGACTTCCCACACCTTCTTAAATGTGTGAGGAACACCTTTGTTCGAACGGGCGTGAAACTGCCAGAAGGCCATGCCAGTGTTGACCCTATTGACTGTGCCCGGAAGCTTGATGAACAGCATGACACGACTCTCAAAGCCATGCCTCATATTAGCAAATCGGTTGTGCATCCCAATGGCTTTGAGAAAATGAAGGTAAATTATGCAGTGCGGCTTTACAGTGATGAAGTCCTCAGAGGCCTTTTCTTGTACAATGCAACCATCGAAGAAAAGCATGGGAGCACAGCGGCGACAGTCAGCTTTGTGGAAAGAATGAGAAGGCTCATTGAGGCCATGACTTCAAGGTGCAGTTCGGGTGCACTTAAGCCTGGAGGGATGCACGAGAAGTGCATTCAAAACTTCTTGACTTACCTGGACGATTGGGAAACAGCTGCTGGCTCCGGAGGTTTCCTAAGCCGCAGTACAGCCGAGGGGCTTCGTGTTACCTTATCAAGCACGCTACACCTTCTCCGCTACCTGACGATGAAGTTGAACTTCAGCTATATGATGACATGCCGCTTGAGTCAGGACCCCCTGGAGAGGCTGTTTGGAATCGTCCGACAAATGTCTGGATGCAATGATCATCCGACTGCCTCCCAGTTCCTAATCTCGGTCAACACTTTGAGCTTCCAGAATTTGGCAAAACCACCAAAAGGAAGCAATGTGTCCTCAGGACTGCTGAGAAGTCTGCTGGGAGCTGACAACGGAAAGGACCTCACTCCTCGGAGGAAATTAGACGAGCTTCTTGACGTAGGAAACCTTGCCGAAGCACATGAAGTGCTCAATGAATACGGCCACGGCACCGAGCATGCAGACATGGTCGTGCAAAGCAGCGATGCCAGACTCATATTCTACATGGCTGGATATGTGGCAAGAAAAAGCGTTGCAAGCACCAAATGTGCAGAGTGCAGCCAGCAGCTCCTACAAGGCGAGAACGATCCATCTCCAGCTGCAGCATCCCTCACGGCTGCTGTTGACCGAGGAGGCCTGCTGTACCCATCAGTCAAGCTCAATGAACTCGTGACCACTCTCGAGAACACTTTTACCCACTGCTTCAGTGTTACAGAAGTCAAACCTGACAGCATCATGGACTTGGTTTCCTTCTTGCAGTTAAGAAAGCTTACACTTGTTGGCTGCCCTGACCACAGTATGTCCCTCACAAACAAAATTATCAAGTTTTATGTTCTTACTAGGCTCAACTTTCATGTCAAAGCCCAGAACAGCAAACGAAACGCTAAGCAGGAAAGAATGAAATTGCTGAAGCTTAGACGCGTGCTCTGAGTTTGATATTGTAACTTTAAGCTCTATTGATTTTTTTTTGCCGAGTGGAAAGTGATTGTATGCCTCTTATTACTTAGTGCCAAGCGATGCGCTGTCTGTGTGCAATGTTTCAATGTTTTTAACTACTCCCGAGCGTATGTAAATGTGCGTATTTTTTCATTTTATTTTATTTTACCCTGTATTCCATGATGTGCAATAGATCTTCCTAATAATATGATGTGCAATAAATATTTGTTTTATTTTCCTCGCCCAGAACTTTGGTAATATTTTTTTTTTAAAAAACGCCGTCGCCTTGCACTCCAAAACACTGCAGGGATATGCGAACGAAAGCTTTAATTTGCGCAGATTCAACGTCACAGAAGTCTTGCAGCGGCAGCCAATTTCTTTTAATGCTTGAAATGGCGTTCTATCAGCCATCGTCACAGTGAGTTATCTGAATCGCCAATTTATCTGAATCATGCTTCAGCAACAGCATCTTTGAAAGGTCCGCGCGCTCAAGGCGCGCGCGCGTAACTAGCATCACCATTCCGCCGACAGCGCCACCGCCGCGCTGCTCGAAACGAAGGAGCGGCTCCGAGCTCCCGTTGGCGTCACCTCCCAATTCTAGCCACCATAGCAAAGGTGTCGCTCTAGGAGCCATTAAAGGATAAGACACCACCGGGCGTTCAGCCAGCCGAGCATGCGCGGTGGCAGTGCGGACCATCTCCCCCGCCATCCTCTCCCTCGAGCGCGGGCGGTGTGTTTTTAGGCGGCGGAGCGCGCGTTCGGAATTCAGTCAAGGGCGTCTTTACTTGACTTTCCCTTGACTTGATGTTTTGCTTTATTCGAGTAGATGCGATGGAACCAACCGTACCTTCAACCAGTAGTGGGTCACAGCCAAATATCAGCGTCCCACCACTCATAGAAGGCAACTCTTTGGTCTTCATTCAATATATAGAAATAATAAAGGCGAAATAACAATTAAGCATTCCCAAACATACCCAATTACACAACATTGACGCGATACCCCCCCCTCCCCACTCTGCGACGCATTTACTCGAGTTCCCCCCCCCCCCCCCCCATGACGCCGGCGGCTTTTTTTCTTTCGTGATCTCTCTTTTCACGCTGACTTGTGCAATATGCATCCAATCCATCTCGCCCACATCTTTATCTCGACGCAACTATGTTCGCATCTTTCGTGTAGTACGCGTGTTGCACATCAACCCGATATCAAACGCACCCATAACACACAGCCTTCCTTCCGTGAGTAGCGCGTAATACGGCCACAGCGAACAACGACCCGAAACATCGCAAGCGTTCTTATTCGCGCGCACGTTCCTCGCGTGTAGCATTCTCGTCGTCCCGGCGCATTATGCGTGTGTAGCGAGCGCACGGTGCCGTCTTCCAAGACTCGAAGAGCATCGCGAGAAGAGTGCAGCGGCGTCTTGCGCGTAAAGGTATATAAACCAGGATGGCACGAAGCGCGTAATCGGAAGGCACGTTTTCTCCATAAAGGCACACCAAGCGCTAGCCCGAAAGTTCGGGGCGGCGTCGACGAGAGGGAAATGGCGCTCTTCGCATAAAGAAACGGAAAGAAGGAATGAAATAAAGGACAGGATGAAGTAACAAAAACGATGACGGTAAGAACGAAAGAAATAATCGAAATAAGCTCTAAACCAAGAAGGAAAGAAGACAAGAAAGTAAGAATGAAAGGGAAGATATAAGTTAGTAAACTGAAGAAAGAAAGAGAAATGCAGGAGCGTGACGTCACGCAGTCAGCCTTGGCAAGCAAACCCGTTTTGAAGCCAGCGTTGTCGGCCCAACACGTGACCCTTTGCGTCAACATCACGCGAGAAACGAGACCTGTCGAGACATCGGGATATGGCACCCGGTAGCCTTTATTCGAAACGCGCTTGTACTGTTAAAGAGCGTGGGTATACACTGTAGTTCGGCGAAGGCCGGCCGGCTCACGCAGCAGGTTCAAAAACAGAACATCGTCGAGAGGACTAAAACCTACCGCACGTTCTGACGTTACGATCACGTGGTCGGCCGAAACGGTGGGCGTCACTCGTGCAACGTAATGGCGCCTCCTTTCTTTTTCTTTTCTCCACGTGAAAAACGATTTAACTAACGAACGAGGAGCGAAAGAAATGGAATCAACAAAAGTGTGTTCAATCGATGTGCGCTCGAACGTTGCGAGCGGTGCAGAAAGTGCAGCGAGAGAGATGACACGCGGCGATCGGCGACAGGCTAGAGGAGTGCGACGTCAACGCGCGCGCCCTGCGAAGGAAGACGTGACCTACTTGGCACCGCACCAAAAACTGCGCCCAGGGGAGCACGGTGCGGATGGAGGGACAGTGTAACACAGGCTCGTCAAAGAGCTGCTTCGCATGAAAAAAAAAAAGAAAGAAGCTGAGCAAACGCTCCCTGAAACGCGTGGCTGTTTTGATCAAAACGACCTAAGGCGTGCTGTTATCCCGCTATCAGTAATTCAGTGCAGCACGGTGAACCCTACGACAGAAACGCTTAGGCGGACAGTGCACTCTTGCACAAGCTTTATCCCTGAAACGTCGACGGTCAACTAAAGATCTCGTACTACTCAACACCCATCGAGCCACCGCATCGGGAACGAGTCGTGCAAGATGCACAGAGAGATTAGAAGGAAAGTGTGGGGCTAAGTAAATATATTGCTATAGCGCAGTTTCAAAATATCAATAAAAAAATACCAGCATCTCCACGGAATCGATGATGAGTGGAACGAAGCGTGCATCTGTTCGTCTGACGTCATCTGCAAGGTATCTATCTATCTATCTATCTATCTATCTATCTATCTATCTATCTATCTATCTATCTATCTATCTATCTATCTATCTATCTATCTATCTATCTATCTATCTATCTATCTATCTATCTATATCTATCTATCTATCTATCTAATCTTAATATTAATATTATTATACCTTCGTCGAGTTTATATGCACTCGGGAATACGAAGGCGTAGGAGATGCAAAACAATGACACCACACTATCTTTTCCTTCACTACGAAAGGCAACCATCGACCTTGCTAAAGAACGATCGTAACGAGGAAATGTAAACGAAGGGGTGCTACGGCTGCAAATCCCGATTGATTGATAGGTGGGGTTTAACGTCCCAAAACCACCATATGATTATGAGAGACGCCGTAGTGGAGGGCTCCGGAAATTTACACCACCTGGGGTTTTTTAACGTGCACCTAAACCTCAGCACACGGGCCTACGAAATTTCCGCCTCCATCGTAAATGCAGCCGCCGCCGCCGGGATTCGATCCCGCGACCTGCGGGTCAGCAGCCGAGTACCTTAGCCACTAGACCACCGCGGCGGGGTTGCAAATCACGAGCGGTCGCACGCAGTTGCACGGAACCTATCTCCGGAGACCGGCTCGCATTCGAGCACTGCCGTAGTCGCTCGGGAAATTAAACGGCCCCTCGTTTTCGCACGAAGCGAACAAAGCGAGCAAGCTCCAGAACTCGAAGACCGGACTGCTAACGAAACGAGGCACGTTGATGTTGTGTATTAATATTTCTAAGCTGAACATTTTTTGAGGAGCGTGTCGGCCACTGATGCGCTCCTGCAAACGCGCTTAGAAAGCAAGGCATTCGAGATCCGTTAATGCTATGCTCGCCATCTCGAAGGCCATACACTGTAGCACCCAGCTTCGCAGCTTTTTTTTTTTTTCGAGACACCAGACTTGGTGGTAATGCGACAACAGTACTGAAATTGGGTAATTTATGTCCTTTCTGCGCTGATAAGTGACGTTTTAAACAATTTCTCTAGGCTGGTAATTTAGTAATGTAATGAATCACGTCGGGAGAATCATTTTAAGAAAATTACCGATGACCGTTCCGATTACCTTTGGTTAAGCTATAGTACGTCCACTTTCCCGTGGCTTAAAAAACTCCCCCCCCCCCACCTCTTTCTCTCCAAGAAAAAGAAAAAAATTATAACGAACACAAGTCAGTGTGAGCGCCAAGTCTCAAGCGTGTAATCTAGGCAGGCCCACCGATAAGCCGTGTTGTATCCGAACTCGAGGCCTTGAAATCAGGTTGCTATAGAGTAGCATTTGAATGAGTAATTTGAAAGAGCATCTTGCAGGAGTAAATAATAACCTTCCGCAAGTGTCAGTGTACACGCGGCCTCATCATGTGTGAAGCCCCCGGGACGGCTTCATGCTCTCCCGTAGTAGAGTACAAAGTACTCAAAATCGTTAACCCCCTTTTTTAAACACACAATAATAACGAGACATCACTTCTTCCACCCAACGGTAATATGCAATGTAATTTAATTACATGTTCAAACACTGATTACTAGAACGTTAATTAGCCGTGTAACTCCTTTACTCTCAAGGAGTAACTTTGCCTTGCATGCATGCACCACAATTTGTTTAGCGCGGAGCAGGGGCAGTAGAATGCGTCTGCGTCGAAATCGTGTCTTAGCGTACCAACCTGGGCCGATACAGTTACATATAAAACATAGCCTCCGAGTTCGGAAGTGGCACGCTAACCAATCACAGATGTTATACGAATTCGCCGTAAGCTTCACCACACCGCCTTTTTTATAAGCAGTTATTAATTAGTTTAAGGAACCATCGCAGTGGTATCATTCACGTCTCTTTTATGCTCCGCAAATGACCGAAACAGCACGTTTTACGAGCATATATAGAGAATGAGCAGCAACACCTGTGTTTTTTTTTCGCGCGCTCGAACCTTACTATATTGCGGCCGCGGAGCCGCAGACAACAGGAATGTTGTGGGTATATTTCTTTGAGTGAATTTCTTTCAAA
The DNA here is from genome assembly GCF_043290135.1 of Rhipicephalus microplus. Taxonomy (NCBI): domain Eukaryota; kingdom Metazoa; phylum Arthropoda; class Arachnida; order Ixodida; family Ixodidae; genus Rhipicephalus; species Rhipicephalus microplus. Next base: position 171,830,387 of record NC_134705.1, read on the forward strand.
AATGCAATACCAACTAGCCCAAGTAGCCACTCTTTTGCAGTAGAATTCATTGGGTTGAGTCAAATAAACAAATGAGCTTCTCGAACCAAATTCCCTTTATTTCAGACAGGAATAAGAGGTTTAAAGCATAGCTTCCGAAATTCAGTGACAAGCTGACCAATCACGGAGGCTGCCCAAACTAGCGCTCAACTTCGACTCTGCCCTCTCGAATAAATTCCTTTTCCTTCGTTAAGCAATGCGATTGTGTAAAAGCATAGCCTCCGAGATGCAAAGTGACAAGCTGACCAATCACCGAGGCTACCCAAAGTAGCGCTCAACTTCGTCTCTTCCCTCTCGAATAAATTCATTTTCCTTCGTTAAGTAATGCGATTGTGTATAAAGCATAGCCTCCGAGATGCAAAGTGACAAGCTGACCAACCACGGAGGCTACCCAAAGTAGCACTCAACTTCGACCCTGCCCTCTCGAATAAATTCCTTTTCCTTCGTTAAGTAATGCGATCTCGTATAAAGCATAGCCTCCGAAAATCAAAGTGACAAGCTGACCAATCACGGAGGCTGCCCAAAGTACCGCTCAACTTCGACTCTGCCCTCTCGAATAAATTCCTTTTCCTTCGTTAAGCAATGCAATTGTGTAAAAGCATAGCCTCCGCGATGGACAGTGGCACGCTAACCAATCACGGCTGCCTCGGAGAGTAACACCAGCTTCGCAGCTCCTTTTCCGCAGCCACTCATTTAACGAACCGCCGCAGTAGTCCTCCTATTCACATCTCTTTTTTACGTTGCCTCCGACACGGCCAGCTTACCGTACCAGAATGTTTCGCGAGGACAGAGAGAGAATCAGCAGCAACACCTGTGTTATTCCGCACGCTCGAATCTAGCCCGCGGGGCCTCGGAGGAACAGGTAATTAGCTGGAGGCCTTGGTTTGCCGCAGTTCGTTACGCCGCTAGTTCCGTGCAGCGTACCGAAGACCGGGACAAGACAGTGCCGAACACACTTCGTCAGGATGGGCGACCAGTAAGCCAGTACAAGTTGCGTTCAAGACCTCACAAGAGGTGACGTCTAATATGATTAGGAAAAGTATACTGTTTGTCGATACCATTGCTAGATATCATATAACTCGCATTTCCTTTGCGAAGTTGAATGAATGTTTTAGTTTTATGGGCTTGAATACTAATATAGTGTCCACCTTCATATGTGCACGACCCTGTACAGAACTATATCATAGCACGTAGAATGAATTATGTTAGTGTTGGTACTACACTGGCGTACAGCCAACATTCAACAATCACTTAGTTATACTTGGAAAACATTAGCCGACATAAGCCACCACGTTAGCCGGAGTTATCCAATGAAACAGGGGTCTCACAGACGCGGCGAGACAAGGAACAAAAAAAATTATTGTGACTTTGTTAAATAGTGTGCGCGTTAGTTGTTCGTCTATAGCAATCAATAACGTTTTGTTCGGGTACGCAATATAAACGAGACTGGTCTCAAGCATTGTAAGGTGTCAGGCTTTGATATCTCCAACCTGCGTTCATCCGTCCGTCCGTGCCCTGGAACAGTGCCAGCTGTGGCCTGTCACCATTAACACTCTTTCGTCAATCACGTGATTTCTGATGATGAGGCGAATCAGCGTGCTGGTTAACAGCCTCTTATTTTGTTCTTGCCATCCATTTGTTCTGCCATATACCTTGATTGATGGGTGGTCAAGTGTCGGTGTTCGCTGCTCTGTCCGTTTAGTTTGTTTGTTCTGGTTAACAGTCTTTTGATAACGTTTTAGGGGCGAAGCTCCTTAGGGCGTGGGCTGTGCGTCCCCTGTAGCCTGTATGTAGCCACCTCTAGTTTAGTTCTTGCAGTGTTCACTAGATGGCGGTACCGTCCCCTGTATGTAGCCACCTCTAGTTTAGTTCTTGCAGTGTTCACTAGATGGCGGTACCGTCTCCTGTATGTAGCCACCTCTCGTTTAATTCTTATAGTGTTTACTAGATGGTGGTACTTGTAGCTGATGAGGAAAAGATGCAAGATGTTATAAACTAGAAAGCGGTACTTGTAGTTGATGATAGACGCGAGATCTTATAAAATAGGAATGATGTCACATATGGCGCGTGTCATTGGTTGAAGGCAATCGTTCGATTTAGTGCGGCGACGTACGCTAGGGGGAGCGATGTAATAAAATCGAGTGGGCAAAATGTACAGAGGATTCATGGTTTACCAGGTTTACCTCCGGAGCTTGGCCCACTCATCATCATTCACTTCGTAGATATGGCGGAATTTTTTGTTCTTGACAGATGTATCAGTTTTTCCATCTGCCGTACAGACGACGGGTCGCGGTTCATCGACTGAGGTACATTGTGCTTGACCCCTAAAAGGGGGAAGGGGACATGGCGTAGTCAGTCGAATAGTCACGGGCTTTCGCCGAGCACACTTTGAAATTTAGTCCTTGAATTTTTTTTTGTGCGTGTGAGGGACCCTACGCGGTCATCGTGTGTTCAAACAAAACCATGGAATAAATTCTCCGCTGCACAAATTGAGCCCAGATTGTAGCCGATCTGGACATTGGTAATGAGATGTATCATGAATCCTGTCACGATATCCCCATAAAAGTTATCCATATATGAAATATAGAAAATCTTTTCTCCTAACGGCGACGTGAGGTAAGATACTGCTTAGCCCCTCCTCCCCGTCAACCTTTATAACTGCAGTAAACCTTGTTGTCAGGCTAGTTAGTGCACGTTAGAATTTGACGACGCAACTTACCATAAACCCGCCACAATTTCTTGTAGCTTCTTAACTGTCCCGACTTTAGCGGGACTAAATTTTGGGATTGCAGGATTGCAGCTGAGGTGAGCTTAATGCACACACCAATTCTAAGGAATCCCAGGTAATATTAAATTAAATTATTCTATAATATAACCTACCAACCCCTAAAAAGAAACAGACAATAAAAATGAATAGAAATTTGAAACTCTTAAGAGTGCATAAATGAATAGGGTGCTAAATATACTTTACAATGAAAAAGAACACGACATGTATGCGACTTTTCATTACTTGTTTCCTTCATTTTTTGTTTTGTTTTTACAGCCGCTCTCGCTATGTGTCCTCCATTGGCGTAAGCAGGGGGGGGGGGGGTGGCTACCTCCCACACACCTCTACCAAATATATTCAAATTTCACGTCTGTCTACATGCACGCACAAGTATAAACACGCGCACGAACACAAGCAAACGGCCGTTTAACCCTCCTACCTCCACACCGAGAAAATGCCCTAGGCCCCCCCACTTTGATACAGCGGTACAATGGATGAAAACAAATGCGGTAAAATAAAAAAAAATATAAATAAACTGTGGGAACGAAACACATAGTCTTCCAGCGTTGTCCGCGCTGCACGCAATTGTCAGTCGACAGGCGATCGAAAAGGATCTAACGCGCCCACAAGGAAAGACGACAGCCTCTGTTTATCGCGTCGGTCGTGCCTATATTTCGTTCGCACCTTTTGCTAAGGGACGCACGATCCTCGACGTATAACCACGGACGTGCCAGGCTCCTTCAGTGCGATCACCGCAGAGCGAATGCACAGCTGCTATTCAGGCGTCGCACCAGAGCGCGTTGCGGAGCTGGTCGGTATACACTCTCTCGACGCCTCATTAAGTCACGCGTCTCAATTAGGCGCGCTGACCGCGCGCGCGCGCGAATCGCAGAGGTTCAACTCAGTGCCTTCCCCTCTCTTCACCCTCTCCTTCCCCCACCGTCTGCAGCAGCGAGGACAAAAACAGTTCTGGGAAGGCATGCGCCATGGAGAAGGTCGCGCCGCTAACGATCCGGTCGGTTTGAAGACCGCGAGGCGAAGAAGACTCGAGTTATAGCCTGTTATATATAGTATTGCGTACGTTATAATCTTGCCACTGCAATACCAACACACACACACACACACACACACACACGTGTGTGTGTGTGTGTGTGTGTGAGATAGAGAGAGAGGGGAAAGAAGTGTATACCTATATAAGGGCTCGTTCTTCTGTGTTTTGACACAATATTAATGAGATCTAACAGACAATAATATGCCGAGGAATGTATAGGGGAAGTTATTAAAACCAATGTAAAGAAAATAAGAAAAGTGGGTGAAAAGATAACTTGCCGTGAGCAGGAATCGAACCTACGACCTCCGAATATCGCGTTCGATGCTCCACCACGGAGCTATCACGGCTATATCATCAATATATATATATATATATATATATATATATATATATATATATATATATATATATATATATATATATATATATATATATATATATATATATATATATAAGAACTTGAAGGGAAGGCACGACAGGTCCGGGTATTTTCTATATTGAATGAACTTGCAGATAGCACATTAGAAAAGTAAATACGATTTCCTTTTCTAATGTGCTATGCTATCTGCAAGTTTATTCAATACACACACACACACACACACACACACATATATATATATATATATATATTGTGTGAACTGTGTGTGTGTGTGTGTGTGTGTGTGTGTGTGTGTGTGTGTGTGTGTGTGTGCGCGTGTGCGTGCGTGTGTATGTGTGACTTCAAGGGATTATTCGACAGGTCCGGGAAATTTTTGTAATGAATGCACATGCGACGCACCAGTTGTCGTCAGGGCTGATCGTTGAAAACCAAAGCGAGGGGTGCTGGCTCGTCCGCAGCGGCGTTCATCGGCAGGACTTCGCGGCACGTGCAGCACGCGGCCGCATAAAATTTGACTACTAATGACGACACGGTCGTGTGAAGAGACGCTCGGTTCGGAGCGCGTGAGCTAACCGCGAACGTCGGGGCAGAGTCTACCGACTTCGCGCGTCCACGAGCTCAAATGTAAACCACGTTCGTACTAACAGGCGAAAAATGTGAATTCTACTGGATGTCACTCCTGCTGTCGTTGGGTCTGGTAAAACAAAGCACAGCAAAGCGAGCATGGTCATCAGTCACCCAAATATAATCATCGATGAAAAGCGCAGTGTTTCACTCATACAGTTTAATCATTTGCCAGCTCTGCATTGTAAGCACCGAATGCATTATATCATCAAAATCAAACACTGATCGCCACGAAGAACCTTCGCTGCGACAAACCTTCGCCCCCCCCCCCCAACTAAGGCGAACCCTGCGCAGGGCTGTTATGAGGCACGCCGCAATGGAGGATTTTGAGAGTTCAGACTATCTAGCGTTTTTTTTTACGTGCGCCGAAGTATACGGTCCTCTACCATTTCGCGTAGAGCGAAATGCGACCGCCACAGCCGGAATCAAACGGGCGAACTTCGGGGCAGCAGCCTAAAACTGTCACCACTGAGCTCCCCATAAAAGGAGATGTGCGGAAGGTCATCATTTCCTCTCTAGTTACTCCTTTTACGGGGGACTCGCTCGCTGGATTCCGTGGCGACCGGTTGTGCCCTCGCGATCTCCGACGACAGTGCGGCTCTGGCCGACTGGGTTAGTCCTACGCCACCTCCTGACGCCGGTCCCCGACGACGACGACAGCGTAGCTCTGGCCGACTGGATTAGTCCTGTGCCATCTCCTGTTGCCGACAAGAGCTCTCGCCAGTGGTGCCCCATCCTCGGACTCCTGCGACCCTGTTCATCTTTGCTATCTTCTCCTTACTTCCGTCGCTCCTTGTCCCTGCACCTCTCTCTCTATATATATATACCTTTAATCCCTCCTTACCCCCATCCCTTGTGAGCTACTGCTGATGTGTCGCACCAGATGCAGACAGTTACGGGGCTCACTTTTCTCTTCTTTTCCCTTTTATAACCACATAAGAAGAAAGAACTCCTTCCACGGTGGCTTTTACGCGTCTTGTGTATCTCAGTAAGCCATGTACACCGACTAGCCGCAGAAACAAGTACTAAACCGAGGGCGGACTGTACAGACGAATGTGCGGTGCACGCATTCGTCAATGCGGAAGGCCGCCACTGCACTGGACCGAGCATTGGATGAATGCGGAACTAACCTGCTGGAATTCAAGAGTGAGAGAGCGTATACGCGCGCGTGTGTGTGCGAGCGTGCGAAGAGCACTGCACGACGGACCACGCACGTTAGTCACTAAAAGCTCGGTCTCCGAAAGCAACCAGAACTCTGGTTGAAAAGTTCACGAGGGGGTAGCTTATGCGGAGGCCCGAAATAAGCGAGTCCACAAAGATAGACGAGAGAAAGAAAACAGTTTTCCTTTAACTCATCGAGCGTTTCGCACCACCCGGATGTTCACGCGAAACTGAAGGCCAGCATCCCCCAGCTTTCTTTTATATGCAGAGTATAGCACCAGTGCGCGCGACCACTAATATGATGCATTCACGGACGTCGGCGAAGGGACGTCGAGGGAATTAACACTTGGCTTCCCCCTCCCTCGGGCAAAGTCTTGCAGACGCCTATCTGTATATCCGTAGCTTTATGAATGCTTAGAAAACAGCGCAAAAAGGACACAGCACACATAGAGAGCGAATGCACACGGCGAGGACTCTCGATCATTTTTTTTAGGACTATATAAAAACGTAGAATCCTGGCAGCGTCAAGTCATCGCTCTCGCCCTGACCGCCACCGAGTCCCAAGGGATTCCGGCCGATGGCAATAACGGGATGATCGGGGGCAGAATCCGAAGCCTCCTCCCCCGTCATCCTATAGACGGGTGCAAATAAACGTTATTTTCCAATTCTGAATGTGCTGTGCCTTTTCCGCGAATGCACATCCAACGATCCCAGCTCTCTGTACTTCTTTGTTAAGGCGTAGATGTTGAATGTTTGTGTTGGCGATCTCGTACGCGAGAACTTCAACAGACTAAGTGAAACATAAATGTTTCGTAAGATCTCCAAAATTCAAAGTTGGTCCTGTGAATATGAGTTAGCCGCCTGTGCGGCTCTTTATGGGGTTTCAACACACCCTTCCTCGAGATAGTTTACACATGTACATGGACACGGAAATAATTCACACACTGATAGACTCGCAAACTAGCCCCCCCCCCCCCCCAACCTTTGCTCCGACGCTATAGACACACAAAATCTTTCTTTTATAAAATTAATAAGCAATCCTGACCACCGATTTTCGACGTCATACATAGCGAATTTCGTCTTAATCAATCTCACTGAAATCAAATTTCCAAGCACGTGGCATTCATACATGCGACCTGAGCGGTCGCGACGTACACGCGCTCCCATTATCACAATCACTGTAAAAAATTGCAGGCGCGCGGCAACAACACAATGACGTTACGAGTAATGGAAATCCGAATCATTGATGACCGGCAGGCCCGCTTCGACTAACCTTTACGTAGCATCAGCCTCGAACAGAGCTGCTATTGTACTCTAGGTCCCATCCGTTGTTCGATGTTGCCTCAGCTACAAGCCGCGGAACTAATTAACGCGCTTCTGCCTTGTACACGTAGCCATTCATTACACGAGCTTCGTCATGGTCGCTGCAGACAAGGACGAGCCGTAAATGGCGTCGTCCTTAACTCCATTCAATGCCTTTCACTTCCTCCTTGTTCTCATCTCCCATCACGTCCTTCCCGCCAACAAAGGTTAGGCCTATATAGCCAGTATGCCCTCATGATGTCATCGAAACTATAGCACTCCTTAGCGTTGTGTAGTCCTGTTTGTCGTATGATATAGCGAAAGAAGACACTGCAGTTTTCGAGCGCGTCTGCTTGCCAGAAGAAAACATGGCGCAGACAATTCAGTGTGAGGTTTCATCAAAACACATAAGATTATATTAGCCCTATTCAACCCACCCCTCCATTGCAGCTTTCCCTTTGGTCACTTCATCCTTCTACCTAGTGCAAGATTGACAACCGGAAGTGCCTGGTTTTAGTGACCCGAGCATTTCTTTGCTTATCTCTCTTCTTCCTGAACAGGCTAAGGCTAATCGTTATACGTTACCACTTTTGATGATCCCTATTGACTAAACCACTTCTGTTACGTTCCCTTGTCGACTCGTATTAAAAATGCATTCCGCTTCCTTATATACACAACAAAACAACGTTTGGCAGACTTGACCAGAAAACATACTCGATTTTGCTGTAGTCTGCTGGTCAAATCGATTTAATGTTATCTTCTCCTGTCGACAATCTCATTGATAAATCATGACGCTTGTACACAGTGCCCATCGGTACCAATACGTCGTTTTGCTCTATCTATGCACAGCACCACCAACCCTAATCCGTACCCTCCAACGTGACATTATTTCCTGCCCTATGCGGGCCGCTTCCGTTGTAGAAAAGTCCACCGCAACATTTCTTTTTAACATCTTTCATTCCCCTCACCCCTTTCCACAGCACAGGGTAGCCAGCCGGTTTAAGAACTGGCTAACCTCCCTATCTTTCCGCTTAAACTTTCTTCCCCCTCCTCCTCCTTCCTCCACCGCTGTGCCTGCTCCTACTAGGCCTAACGAACATGTGCCTCGCCCTTTTGCACCGTTTCTACAAGACCTAACGAGTACCTTTATTGATTGAGTTTACCTTGCTCCTGCTAGGCCTAGTACACCTTTACCACATTTATTTTTCCTTTTTACTACAGTCAGTATAACCGACACCTCTTTTTTAGGGGGCGAAGCTCCTTATGGCGTGGCTTGTGTGTCCCTTGTTGTCGTGGCGCGTAACCTGTGACACATACCCGCATACCAGTGGCACATACCCGCCCTCGGGCACATATCAGCATGGCGTCGTTACCACGCTCTCGGTGTTAACAAAGCGCTGACGTCAGAAATGTGGTACATACTCTCGTTTAGTCCTTAGATTGTCCACTGGATGGCGGTGCTTGTATATGATAAATATATGATAAAAAGAAGCGAGATGCGGGTACTTGAAGTGCTCGCTAGATGGACGGACGGACGCAGGGACGGACGGCCGCACGAACGGACGCACGGACGCGCGTACGTACGAATGTACGGACAGACGCTTCACCCCACTCATCATCATTGATTCCGTGAATATGCTGTGATTTTTCTTTTTTTTTTTGCCTCCATCGTCTGCTCGCGAAAACACTTCAGCTTTACATTGCAGGCAAGCCCGGTATAGTGAAGGCGTGGCTACCGGCGTTAAGCTTGCGGCGCATAACCTCTGTTGTGCGTATAGGCTCTCGCTAATTTGCGACCGGCGGGGAACCAGGAGGACGGAAATAAATTAAATAACAAGCTCTATTCGAAAGAAAACAGTGCGCACAGGAAGAGCTGAACACATCACGTTTCACACTTGGGGCTTAGTGGAGTCGGTTAACGAAGAGGCAGCGTAGCTCAAGAGACATGAAAAGTTTTTCGAGAGTTTCGTAGCTAATGCATGAACATGAACTAGACGTGATAGGTGCCACCTGACGAAGACGGAAGTTCAACAAAAACGAAAAAGATATCTTGGGAGTTTCATAACTATTACACCAGCCTCTAACGTGATCTATATGCGAGAGCTGCCGCCAGACGACCCTCAGGGTGCGATATAAGGACGCAGGTTTACCGCACTTAAATACAAATCGGTGCCGGGAAGGTTTCGTTAAGCGAGTCATTGCGCGAGGAGCAGCGACGTGATTTCACGGAGTAAACCAATTATGGTGATGGAGACGCTGGCAAGAGTCCAGACCATTTAGGCTTGTACAACACTAAGAGCGGGAATGGAAGGGGGGGGGGGCTATATGTGCACACACACAAACAAAAAAGGCGAGAGGATTTAGGGGGGGAAAGGCGAAACTTTCACGGATTCCTAACTGGGTTACCTGCAGTTTTAGGTGTGTCAATGTTTTACGTTTATAGGAAGGCGGAAGCGACGGAAGTTGGGGAAGTAGAAGAGTGTCGAACTGCACTATAAAAGGCAGTTATCGGTCGAACACGTGTCGGATGAAAATCGATCAGCGGTTCTGAACAAGGATAAGAGTTGGGAACGATGCGCGTGGGATCCTGATGAACGAGTGCGAATCGGGGGGTTCGGAAACAGCGCTGGTCAATTTACAATAAATACACGCAGGAATGAAAGAAACGCTAGATGAGTGTTAGTGAGCAAGTTAGAGAAAGCGCGCGAGTGCGAGAGCTGAGTGAATGTGGGAGGGTGTTACCATTTGTTAGTTATTGTGGGACTGTGGTGTTAGCCTTGTGGTGAGTGATCGATGGAGCGAGTATGAGGAAACAAGTAAGAATTGTGAAGTAAGTCAGTGAAGGAGTGAGTGTGTGAGTGAGTGAGTGAGTGAGAGAGTGAGCATCAGTGAAGAAGTGTGGGTGACTTAACGAATGGTTGTAAGAGTGAATGCTATTCAGTGGAGTGAGTGAGCATCAGTAAAGAAGTGCGGGTGAGATGGGTGCTTGAGTGAGTGTTATCAAGTAGACGAGTGAGTGGGTGAATGAGTGAGTGAATATCAGTGAAGAAAGTGGGTGAGTTAAGGAATGGTTGTAAGAGTGAATGCTATTGAGTGGAGTGAGTAAGCATCAGTGAAGAAGTGGGTGAGTTAACGAATGGGGCCATGAGTGAGTGTTATTGAGTAGATGAGTGAGTGGGTGAATGAGTGAGTGAACATCAGTGAAGAAAGTGGGTGAGTTAAGGAATGGTTGTAAGAGTGAATGCTATTGAGTGGAGTGAGTGAGCATTAGTGAAGTAGTGGGTGAGTTAACGAATGGGGGCATGAGTGAGTGTTATTGAGTAGATGAGTGAGTGGGTGAATGAGTGAGTGGGTGAATGAGTGAGTGGGTGAATGAGTGAGTGAACATCAGTGAAGAAAGTGGGTGAGTTAAGGAATGGTTGTAAGAGTGAATGCTATTGAGTGGAGTGAGTGAGCATCAGGGAAGAAGTGGGTGAGTTAACGCATGGGTGCATGAGTGAGTGAACATCAGTGAAGAACTGTCGGTGAGTTAACGAATGGTTGTATGAGTGAGTGAGTAAGTGAGCGAGCGAACAAGCGCCTGTTTGAGTCTGTGTCGGTTTATTCTGAATAACACATTCGCATGGTATAAAGAAGTGGCAACCCGAGATAGCATATACGTAAACCATCTGGCCAACAATATAACCGTTGTCCTCTCAAAAATTATTCAACAACTCGTACATATAAATACAAAAAAACGCAAGTGCGAATTACACCCATGTGCCTATAGCGCCGTACACCAAGAAAAAACACCTTTTTGAGAGTTCTGACTTGCCACGTTAATGACTCTCTTTATAGAGTCACGTCAACTCTCTCCGGGAATCATTATACTTTCTTCGCAGAGCCGTGTGATCCACAAGAGGGTTAACAATACTCTTTAAAAAGAGTTATTTATGTGGCAAGTCAAGACTACCTGAAAGAAGTCACACATACTCTTTTTTATTGTTATTATAATTTAACAGTGCAGAACCAATCTCACCATCACCAGAATTTGCGGGAACTCGCCAAGTTATACACGGACTTTATCGCGCGTACGGCGAGGCGCAACGCACACAGAAACATCGGTCATTCTAACACCGATCGCTGGCGAGCTCACTGTCTGCGTTTTTTTTTTGGCGAGGAAACAAATACCGCGACCAGATCTAAGGGTTCAGACTTGACCAAGACATTGGGCGCTACAAGCGACCGTGCCTCAAACGGTTGGAAGAACGGGTTATGAAACCGAGAAGGGTCTAGTGAGACGATATGTAAACGTGCCTCAGCCGTTCCAACGATTGCACGACGTCTGGCGCGCAGAATTTGATTATACCGCTCGGCGAGTCGCAAGTTAATCACCCCACGCGGCCCATTAGGGATTAAGCGCCGCTCGAGACGACTTAGATGCGGATTTATACGACTTATTGCAGACGCTTGGCAGCCGCGAGAGGGCGCTGCAAAGTTTTCGATTGCAAGTAGTGAAAAAAAAAATAAAGACACGAGTGAAAAAAGATAGAAAAGGGCAACTGAATTAAATAAATTATTCTTCGCTGTGGTCCAGCACCTATAGCGCATGACTACTGACCCAACCCTTAGGAAAATCCCATATACGGACCTCTAAAAAATCCCCATAAGAGGCTACATCAGGAATAGGACATGTCAGGCTGTATACGGAATCCCCATATATGGGCCTTATATAACCTTCTATGCCCAATTCCTCATATAGCCATATATGGGCCTTATAGAACCTGATATATCTAATTCCTTATATACCAATGCATGGACGTTGCTGTATATGGCCATATATGACAATCATCTATATATGGCTATATATCCATATAAGGTTAAAATTGCCTTACATGAATACTTTTGTATATAGCTATTCAGATGATTCATCTACTATAATTCAGCCTGTGTCGCCGGCATAAATTATAGTCCCACAAATCATTCTATATATAGAAATATTGCTGTTTGTTGAAAGGTCTACTTTGCAGGACCAAATCTCGGCCGCGGCGGCCGCATTTTCGATGGAAGAAAAACGCCGGAGGTGCAAGTGCGTGGATTTATTTAGGTGCAGGACAAGTAACCCCAGGTGGCGGAAGTTTCGGGAGCTCTCCACAACGGCATCACTCTTAATTATGCTAGAACTTGACATATCGAGCGCTAAAAGACAGGTACATGAGAGGGGCGAGCACACAATTCCGTTAACCAACATGCCCGAAAAAATGGCACTGCATAATATTACCGTAATTTTGGGGCATGAAATTCCAATAATTACTGTTGATTATCAAAGAAATGCATCTGCCTCAGAATAGATAGAGAACGGGGATGAATGTAATGTCGGTAAGCAACTACAGCACAATCAAAAGCGTAAATTTGTAGCCAAGAGTGACCCCCCCCCCCAAAAAAAGGACGAAGTGAAATGACTCTTGAATTTCCAAAGCTAAATAAACATTGATGACTCACCTTGTAGCCACTGAAGCCGCCAAGTTTAAAAACCGGCAGACAGGAGTTGCATTGATCTGATTTTAGCCGCAACGTTCTATAACACTAAATTATAAATCTAGAAACTGCGGTTGTTATTACGTCAAATATATAAATGAGAATTTGACTCTCATCAATATATTGGTGGTCTTTCCTCCGACTAAACAAGCACAGAAGATATATAGAAGATATAGCGACGCAGCACCAGCGAAGCGCGAGAGGAATTTGCTCTCTCGGCGAGACGGTGGAGCCCTCTCTTAAGCAGCGCCGGAGTCAGTCGCAGTTGTCCAAATCGTTCGTATCAATTTTAAATTATTTAATGCAATTATTTCATCGTTATTTTAGTAAACTAATATAGTTCACACTTTGTTCTCTCACATTAACTCGGGTGTGAACATAGCCAACCATGCTATGGACAGTATTGCACACTTTATTGTGAGCGTGATCCCGCTACATGAGATAGAAGGACGACAAGTCGGCCCCCTCGGTGCTCCGCAGTTAACAAAGACACGCTCAACATAACCCAAAGCGGTGTTGTTGATGATGATGCCTCAAATATGGCTCATACCCACCCAAGGAAATTGGCCAAGAATTGGTTATATGAACTTTTAGGCCTCTAAAGTAATAAAATCTTGAAGAAAAGTCACACCTTCGCCGCAATGGTGAAGCAATGAATGCGATAGCAACAAATTGGAAGGTCACGCGAAGAATGCCAAGCAGATGGAAACGTGCCCCGCATTTCCCAAACACAAATGACACACGAAACGTACTCTTAGATGAACGCAAATAAGCATCTCACTTGTTACTCCACTGTGTCTGAAATGCACGCCCTTTTCGCAAACGAAGACTGTGCTACGAGTGCAGTGACCATTGTGCGCCAGGTAACTACAACAGAATCGTAACGTTTCAAGTCCAAGGCGTACGATTGTTCCCACCGCGAGATAAGCGAGCGCACGCGAGAGCGCCTCTCGCCCCGAGGCAAAGTACGCGTGGGAGATGAGAGCGCGCGCCGCCGCATCGTGACGATCTGGCGACGCGCGCTCATTGCGCCATCTCGCTGGTAACGCTGAAAACACGATAGTAGTTCCCCCGAGATGCCCATCGCCAGCGGGAAGTGATAGATATAAATAGCTTGCCATTTGAACGTTCAAGAAGGTGATCCTTCGTGGCACAGTGGCTAACGCCTCACACTTCAGAGATCGGAGGTTCGATTCCGCGGGCCGGAGTTTTTTCTGGATTATCTTTCTTTCTTGCGTTTTCACATTTATAGATACGTATACATATAAAGGTGAATGACGGTGACGCCAGCGGCAAAATCCTGCCGAGAGTGTCCATATAACTGCTTTCGCAATATTAAAAGGACGAAAGAACGTACTTAAAAACAAAAAGAGTGCAATAATTATTTTTGTCATTCTGACGAGACAGTATAGCTTATATCTTGAATGTAAATTACAGCAATAAGGAACACGTTTAATATTAATGTTTTGAATTTGCTCAACAATGGCAGAATAATAAATTAACAAGTAAGAATTCAGAGGCGCAATTGTTTTGTATCATGAAGATAACTGCAAACGGCATCTTCTTATTATGTTGTCCCTTTTATTGGCATGCGCTACCTCCAAGTAGAATGCAGTATACACGCAAGCCAACTTCGACACCCTCATTGCCGAGCTTGGGCTGCGCCGAAGGCCCTATACCATTAAAACTCGGACACTACAACCTTTGCATAACACCGATTCCAAGAACTGTCGTAGCACTCATCCCCATTCGTTCCCACTTCGCAGCGACTTCCAAAAGACTCTCCCAGTTTCAGAACAACACCGAGGCAGTAAATTTTGTGAGGCCAAGGGGTGATGATATTACAACGCTAGTTTCTTAGGTCAACAACAATAAATAAATAAATAGAAACGTAAAGCGTACATTGAACACCGAATTAACTTCAAACCCCTTGTGACTAAATAAAAAAAGCAATAGCGAAAGGAAGAAAACACGACGAGGCTTCACGGACCACGTCTCTGGCGCACACGGCGCGCAGTATAACATTACCCGCTTTTCGTCACGACCTACTATATCACCGCGCGCAGCGGGTTGCAAGAAAGTAATTTCACGGTTGCGCGGCTCCACCCCTTTGCAACGCGCACACGCAAAGAACATAACGTCGCTTTCACGAGGCCCGTAGACGCGACTTGCGTCGTGTGTCCGCCGGCCGGCGTCGCTTGCACGCACGTCGCCGCATCCCCGGCAACCAATTAATCTTCGTGACGTTATCTCTGGAGAATATGCCCGCATTATGTCGCGACGAAAACCAAAAAGTGCCGCCATATCCACGAAGTGAATGATGATGAGTGGGCGAAGCTCCGGAGGTAAACCTGGTAAACCATGAATCCTCTGTACATTTTGCCCACTCGATTTTATTACATCGCTCCCCCTTGCGTACGTCGCCGCACTAAATCGAACGATTGCCTTCAACCAATGACACGCGCCATATGTGACATCATTCCTATTTTATAAGATCTCGCGTCTTTCATCAACTACAAGTACCGCTTTCTAGTTTATAACATCTTGCATCTTTTCATCATCAGCTACAAGTACCACCATCTAGTAAACACTACAAGAACTAAACGAGAGGTGGCTACATACAGGAGACGGCACCGCCATCTAGTGAACACTGCAAGAACTAAATTAGAGGTGGCTACATACAGGGGACGGTACCGCCATCTAGTGAACACTGCAAGAACTAAACTAGAGGTGGCTACATACAGGGGACGCACAGCCCACGCCCTAAGGAGCTTCGCCCCTAAAAAATTGGTTGCAATTCTGGGATTCGGGAAATGATCAGCTGCCTTTGTTTTGGAGATGATAGTGACTGCATGCAGACCTTTCAACAAACAGCTATATTTCTAGCTGAAGAATGATTTGAGCAGCTATATTTTTTGCCGGTGACACAGGCCGAACTAATATAGATGAATCATTTGAATGGCTTTATATAAATGTATCCATATAAGGCCATATATGAAAGCATCCATGTAAGACCTTATATGGATGCTTCTATACATAGCCATATATGGCCATATACAGCAACACCCATATAAGGGGATATAAAACCCATATATGGCTATATCAGGATTTGGACATATCAGGTTATATACGGCCCATATATGGGAATTCCATATAAAGCCAGATATGCCCGATTCCTGATGTCAGATATGCCAAATTCCTGATGTAGCCATATATGGGGATTTTTCTTCAAGTCCATATATAGGATTTTTGTAAGGGGACGCACGCGCCGCCGGGTGTTCGGAACGGCTGCGACCTGCCAGCCCTTTCAACAGACTCAACATAACTGGCGGCTAAGTTTGTCAGGCCTAAGAAACCTCCTTGGTCAGGCCAAACGAAACGCTTTAGACAAATCGGATGGTCAAACGGCAGAATGTTGAATCTCTGATGCCCATTGCGTACAACAAGGGAATTTTGAGAGCTCGTTCCTTCTCGGCTAGTCCCCTCAGTACCTCGTTAAAGTTACCTACCTACCCACCAACCCACATTCGCCATGCTCCTCCTCGTTGCGTCACATTTCGAGTAGCCGCCCTCCCCCTTTACGTGAGCTGTCCGTAAGTAATGGTGGGATTCAAAAGGAAACTAAAAGGATAAAAAACAAAACAGGAGCATGGTTTTACAAACAAGCCTTTGCTCACCCGGAAATGTTAATGTTATCTCCCGGCGTGCGCCAAAAACATCGGTTAAGCTCCTCGCCCTTCCCCATCGTTATCTCTCTCTATATATTTCTCACTCTCTCGGTGGAGGACACTAAATGGTCGACGGGAATGCACTAGCTCCGAGCCTCCCAAAGGCATTTGCTCTAGCAAGCAAAGTAGGCAGACAAGTGAAACGCTGACCGGTGAAAGTAATTAAACTAGAAAGACTCTTCAGAGTTCCATTGAGGCTAGCACTTTTTTTTCTCTTACGACACGAACTAAGTGCCGCACTCTCAAGAAGCGATTCGCGTTCTTCGTTTACAGCGTTAAAAAAAAAAGTCTTAAGAAGAAAACAAGTAGACCGAGAGCGAACGAGAGTAAACAGTTTAGCCACTCCAGCACGGTGGGGAAAAAGAAAAAGAAAGATAAACGAACAAGAAAGAAAGTGTTGCGCATCGTTGCTCTCTTCTTTCGCTAAAGCAGGAAATTAAATGGGGTGCCATGCCGTCAAAGAGAAACTAAGGCTAAAACCAGAAAAATGACTCCAGAAAAAAAACAGTAATTAAACATTTTCTCGGTCAGTATAAATAGAAATAAATAGAGGGAAACAGGCGAGTTGCAGCCGAAGAAGAAAAATAAATGTATCGTTGAAAGAAACACATAAAACGGAAATAATCTCGGTCAAGGTGGCCGCATTAGCAAAACGTCGAGGCCCCCAACCACCTGCCCCACTTTTTTCCCTCTTTCTCGGCAGTGCGCTTCCCGTATCGATCCGTATTAGTCCCAAAACCAGCCAGTTCATTCCCACGAGCCTTCAACGTATAAATGGAAAAACTCGGACACCTTCCGCAAAACCCCAACTAGAATAAAGCACATCTCCTTACCCATGACACAAAGAAACGGAAGAGGAATTAAATATCCCAACAACTTCCCTAAAACCCAAACAACAAGCTTTGCTTTATTCATTAACACACACACATAAGAACACTAACGCATTACCTGAGCCACGAACTTATAGAGGGCGCCTTGTTCTCTGGCCCCATGCACATAAAAAAGGGGAAGTGATTTGGAAACCTTATGCTTTCCCTAAACCCCAAGCAAAGGAAGCAGCCAATCGTCACATTTAAAGATGAGAAAATCGGAGAGTTTCCGCTTTTTATTTTTCAGGACTCTTTTTTTCGCTTTTGGTAAGAAAAATTACCAGACTGCAGGTCGTTCTTCTCTGCACTCACGGAACTCGGCCCTCCCTGAACATTTATTTCCCCTCTGTCCCTAAATTCCAGCTTTCCTCTTTATTAAACCAGGTAACCTAAGCCAAGCGGTCTCGCCTTGTTAACTCAGCTTATTGTTGATTTTTTTCTACGTAGTCTTCATTTTTGCTTTTCATCCTCTTAATCAAGACGAACACTGCGGCTTAAGCTGGTGAAAAAAGAAATGGTAATGCAACAAAGATGATCTGGAGAGTGAAAGAAGAAAGCAAAAGGACATATGAGGAAGAGTGCTCAAGTTGGAGCACGTAGTTCTATTCACCACTCAGATTCCCGACGGAGAAAATGGGGAGCAGGAGCTCTCACTTTTTCCCCACAATAACTGCAATCTTTAGCACACGTATATAGAGGCCACAGAGCTTCGTAACCCTCAGTCTATCAGAGGCAGCGTATTTGCAGAACATGATTTTTTTGTTGCATGGGTTGATGTTCACAGCGGAGCTTTTCAGTCCCTTGAGAGCAATTTCCCGTTTCCTCTCGTGGACTCCCTCAACACTACCAATGTTCTTGCCACTCTTCTGGATTTCCTTTTTCCCTAGAGACCTCAGACATCCGCGTGCACGATTGCAACGGCTTTGCCCTTCAAACCAACAGGGTGCGCTAGCATAGCAATTATGCATATATTTAGAAGCAAGTTAAAGAACATCAGATGACAGGAACTTCAGGAGCACTTCACACTACGGTATCCCCCATAATTACAACGTAGTCTCAGGACGTTAACTCATACAATTATTCGCTATTGTGCTATGTCCTTTCCTACAAACCCGATTCTCCCGCTCATGGGGGACATGGCACCAGACTCAATTGTGATGGCTTTTAAGAAGCAATGCGGCGCAACAACATCAGCTATGTTTAGAGGCACGCACCCGATAACCATTGGGTCTTTAAGTGTGCCAGCGTGTCCCTGCTGGTGATTTCACCGGTAATTTTCTTTCGCGAGTTTAGCACGTTCCTCCTTGCCATCCCCAATGCGTTTCACAATTTGCCCACTCTTATCGATTCTTGAACTCTCGTAATTTTTTTAGGAGTGCCACTGCACTGCTGACGAGCAGGCCTTCGTCGCACTATACTTTCCGGGTCTTGAAACACTTTCCAAGTCACGGCTTCCGAACCTTGGTTGGCGGACGATTCAGCGTATCGTATCATCAACTAACAACACTCGTTGATTCATCTCCAAGTCTTCTGATTCCTATCGGCATGCTCAATGCTATAAGATACCGATTAGGTATGAAAATTAATAAGGATAGTTGCCTTCCAGTTCCAGCAATTTTCAAAAGTACTTTGCGCCTTCGCTGTTCCAAAGCTCCAGGAAACCAGGAAACAGAATCGCACCTAGTTACAACAGTTCGCTAAATCATTCTATTACGCTTCTGCAATGAATGATCATCAGTTCGAAGCTGCCGCGTCTGTTGGTGTTGATATTAATCGGAGTTAGAAATTGATCTCGCTGTCAAAGGAAGAAACACGAGATGTCGCCAACCATGGAGTTTCTTATAATAACACTAGAGGGAACTCTGGCGCTAGTGTCCATGGTAACTACAACGCATGGCTCTTCGGCGAGCATGGGAATGTTGGCTAGTACACGGGTTTGTCTAATTTTCGAACTTTCCGGCTCCGGTGGGCACGTGTGGCTTAAATTGCTTTGTCACGAAACGAAAGTCAGCAAATGTTCAGCAGGCGCACTTGCCTATTTTATCCTTTCAGACTAAGCATTTCAAATCGACTCATGGATTTTATAACCGTCCGTTTTTTTCATTCTAAACAAAACCAAAACAGAGCAATAAACAAGACCACACGTGCGTTTGAAGCCCGCAAGCACAAAGACGAGGCATATCTATGTGCTACCCATAATTCCCATGGTCGCTGAACGATCGCAGCGCCAGAGGGCCCCGCTAGATAATTTAAGGAAATTTTATGGAGCCAAGATCATGCTATCCAATCGCTTCCACGGAAGTAGGCGGAACATAAACAATAACCATCATGAATTAGTGAAGTTAACCCCATTCTACGCCCAAAAAATGTGTTTCCTTTAAAGTGTAACTAACTCTTTCTCGCGATGCTTCGAGCGTGCGGTAAGAGCACTGTTCTTTCATTTCATGCCTTAAATCCACAACGGCGTATTTACATTTTCTCCAAAATCAAGAAAAAAACACCAACGTCATAAACAATTTACTTTTTCTTTCCCTTCCGCATGTCTCAGCGGGTCTCAGCCCCTAAGGAAGGCAGCTTCGCCAACACCGCCATCGCTCCTCTTTTTTCGGTGACCTTCGGCCCTTGTAGGTGCGTGCGCCTGAGAGCAAAGAAAATTATAACAGACGCCCATTCTTCTTCGTCTTATTTCCCGCGAATTCCCTGAGTATCCCCATTCAGAGTCTCTTAGAATTCCCACGGAAGGAACAGTTCCCAAGAAGGCGAACAAACAACGACGTTCTTTGTTATCTCAGTTTTCTTCAGCGTCTCTCATTGTCCCCCACGACGTTCGCGGCTTTCCCTAAACCTTCAGGCACACACAACAATCGAAATAGAAAAAAAGAATAAGCAGCTTCCTCCTTCACGCAGGTGCCTTCGCACTCTGTCCCTATTTCCCTTTCGAATTCCCCACAACGTCCCTTTCTCTCCACACCCTTTTCTCCCTCGCAAACATGGCCCTCGTGTCCCTACATTCCCTCCTGATATCGATCCCAAAGAAGCCAGCCTCCTTTCCGCAGCAGGGACCAGCAGCTGAGACCACGCTGGGGAGGTAAAGGCACCTGGAGGCGGATGCGGGCCGGGGATGTAGTGTGATGGCTCCCACGCTCGGTAGCGACAGCCACTCCATCCCTAGCTTTCTCTTCCTCCCACTTGTGCTACTCCCAATTTAAGCCTTCCGCAGAGCGTTGGAGTCTTTCCTTTCTTTCCTCATGATTCACTCTTGCAGCAACCATCTTCCCGCATGACCTTTGTGCAGGGGGAATGAATCTGAACGGCCAGGTAAGATGGTGTCGTCTAAAGGAGAAGCTAGTCAGCCAGGTGTGGAAATGCCGCAGGTTGCGATGCGAGTGTCTCGTTTCGGAAGCTCGATAGCGGTTTGTGAGCTTAGGAAAAACGCCAACTTCGGTAATCGGCTCGGGTTGGACAAGCCGGTCAACGAAACCGAACCTATTTCGAATTTCTTCATTTCTTTTTCGTCTTCCTTCGTAGGACATAACTCATAAGACAAAGTTGTACAGTTTTTCACTAAGTCTGGTTGTGTGAATAGCCTACAAGATTTCATATGCTCACATATATCGATGCCGTAGGCGCATTATTGCTTGCTTTTGGTAAAGGATTCGCGTTGCTATTACATGCACTTGTTAGACACAACGTTAGCGAGAACTAAGAGACAGTTATGCAAAGAAAAGAATGCTGTTTGTGACTAACCAGGATGTAAGAGTGAACAAAACAAGGTGAAAGAAAAGACAATTTGTCGCTGGCATAGATCGAACCAGCTTCCTTCCAATAACGCCTCCAACACTCCACAAACTGAGCTAGTGCGGCGCTCATGTTCCGGTGCACCTCACTGGGTATATGTGGGCACTTAAACGTGGGCGCGTTAGTCAGCGCCGCTAACAGTCCCGACGGCGAGGTCAGGTGCCAGCTCGTAAAAATATCACGTGCTACGTGATGCTAGAAGGCAGAAAAATAGTGTTATTTAACAACTTGCAGCGCTCACTAACACTACCACGTTTAGGTGCACCGATATATCCAATGAAGTGTACGGGCGGATGAGCTCCAACCTAGCTCAAATTCAGGGCATCGGAGGCGTTATTCGAAGGTAGCAGGTTCGACCCCTGCTGACGCCAAGTTGTCTTTTCGTCCGCTTTGGTTTCTTCACACTTGCGTCGCAGCTGCTGCAGATAACATCCCTGATGCTTTCTTTTACTTGACTACCTGTTCTCCCTGTAGTGTCATGTCTAGCAAAGAAAAACGAGCCGTTAAATTGTTATGGTTAGCCCTTCAATTGCCCTTGTTTCATTTTATGTGTACTGTCAGTTTTCTTCTAAATCACATTTGCCTTGAGTGGCTCCCAAATGAACGATGAGCATCATTACATGAATGAATGTACTACTTTTTGTGACACACACCTGCCTCAGTAGCCACGTGGATGGATCATAGTGTTGAATGAATTATACCAAACTCAATTCAAGGAGTAGGGTTGAGAGCTGGGCTAGTTGGTGAGACATCATTTAACCATATGGTGTAGTAGCGCAAATTCACAGGGACTAAAATTAGTTGAAATAAAAATTAGTTGAAAAATTGAAATAAAAATTAGTTGCGAGTGTAGCGAGTGTCGTGTTTTCTTGTCCTCTTCGTCCCCGTGAATTTGCGCTACTACACCATATGGTCTATTCAAGGACCAGGACACTATATAGAAGCATCACTTTAATGTCCGGCACTTCGATAAAAAAGATCCGTCTCGAACCCCAAAATACGAAGAAAATATAACAGAAACAAAGACCCCCTCCTTCTCCATCCCTGAGTTTCCTCATTCATGATCAGTTTCACTAATAATACGGGCAACAGCCGAAGCACAATACAGACGTCTCGATTCAAAGCGTATACGTTCAACAAGGCAAACATGTGTGTACGGCAACGAATGGAAGGCAATCATGGTGGCATCAAGTTTAGCCGAAGTACATATTGACATGTAGCAAATGGAGTTCATTAACGTACCCGATCCGGAGTGAACACGAGAAGTGCCTTCATTAGCGTCGCTATTGTTTCGCGAGTGCCGCGTTGGCTGCATCGTCACAATAGATAGTGAAATCGATGAATAGATGAAAGTGCACATTTGGGACAGCCAAGTACACGGACAAATGGAAAGTTGGCCACACATTCTGCACGCCCACTCTACTCTTTCTGCAAGCGCACACGAGAGAGATTTTTCTATATTGCCCGCATAGCAAGTACGAAATATTGTGATTACTTCCAGGGTATAGTTTTTCCGTTAAGTTAATAAACAAGTTGAGTCGATCGCTCAAGCACAGGGTGACTGTACATCCGGGCGGTCTCTTGTTCGCTCCGGTTTATTCTGCCAACACATGAAGACGTCGCAGAGCATCATCAGTGATACGGCCGACAGTCCTGAAAGCTCGGTAAGGGCATTTAATACCGCAAACGAGTTCAGAAAGTAATTGATGGGACAATAACCAATTTTTATGGTGCCATATTTTTGTTTTGTTTTTGTTTTTTTGCAGGAATGAAAAGATTATCGGTCAGTGTGTACAATCACGGAATGGCAAAGTGAAAAAAAAATGGAAATTTTTTGTAATCAGAATTCTGCTATCTGCAGCGAGTACCAACCCCCGTATTCAAAAACGCTCCTCGACTCGACATTCACCCTTCACTCGACAGAGTTGAGCACTGCGCCACCACGCGGCTGAAAACGACGCTGCGCTGCTCAATAATCGCAGCAGACTATCGCTGATATGCAGTGACTTGCCATAGCTAGAGATGGCACTCCCATCGGCTTTCTCAAGTGAAGGCGAAGCGTCGAGTGAAGGGAGGTTCTAGAATACGGGGGTAAGTCGTAACTCACATGCTGCAAACAGGGAGCGCGAGAGTGGTTCGTGTTCGAGCATGGCGGCGTACTGCGCATGCGTGCATTTCACGCCCATGCGTCGCGGCTCGTCGACAGCGCTTATTTTATCACCGTGCAACTCCATTCACGTCGTAAACAGCGCAGCATAGAGCGGGGCTGGATAATAATATACATACTACATGTAATCTTGAGGAATGACGCTTATCACAGCATCAGGCTACGCGGCTATACGTTAAGCGAAGTGATCGACTCCATATTTCATAATCCAGCTTCAATTCTCTTCCGCTACGCCGCGCCGCATGACGGTTTTGTTGATTGATATGAGTGGGTTCAACGTCCCAAAACCACCATATGATTATGGGAGACGCCGTAGAGGAGGGCTCCGGAAATTTCGACCATCCGGGGTTCTTTAACGTGCGCCTGAATCCGAGCACACGGGCCCACAACATTTCCGCCTCCATCGGAAATGCAGCCGCCGCAGCCGGGATTTCATCCCGCGACCTGCGGGTCAGCGGCCGAATATTGCAGCCACTAGACCACCACGGCGGGGCATGACGGTTTTTATTTATTTATTTATTTATTTATTTATTTATTTATTTATTTATTTATTTATTTATTTATTTATTTATTTATTTATTTATTTATTTATTTATTTACAAGTACTGCTGTCCCATGCCTGCGACATTGCAGGAGCGGGTACAGAAAAATCACCGAAACCACAGAAACAAACAATAGTGCGCACAAATTTATGTGACTAACACATAAATATGTTAGGGTATATAAATGTATATCCTACTCACAATGCGAAAAAGAATGCTGTACTCTGTAACTATATTTCATGGTCTTACCATTTCGACTAGGATCTAATGACACCTTCTGGACGGTGTTCAATGGCTTTAAATAAAGCGTACACCATTTGGTGTTAAGTATAAGTGGTTAATGACTTAGAGTACTCGGTTCTCTGCTAGGGGAGAGATGAAAGCCGTCCCGGGGGCCTCAAAACCCTAGTTTAGGAGAATTTCAATTCCAGATATGTCTTGCATAGCTTATGTGCGCACAGAAAGATGGACAATGATGGTCATGCATATGCACAGCGCAGGCTGTTATATACAGCAAAAATAACTTATTTGTGTATGCAGTGATGTACAATGCAAAAATTGTACAACAAGCACAGGACATTCATGAACATCGAGATGATTAAACTTACATAAACAGTAGGGCTGTATGAACAAACAAGGAGGTCATTCACAGTGTAAGGAGATGTTTTTGCATTCACCTGTGGGGGTAGTTTGCTCTCGTGAACGAGAACAATAGAGCACAAAAAGTGCATGCTTCTAGTAAGGCAAAGGAAAATACGCGCTGTAATTTCACAGTGGTACAAGCCCACCTCCTCGATAGGGGAGGAAAGGCATGAACACTGTTGTTTTTTTACAATAATGAATCGCGTAGATCAGCGTCAAAGAAAAACCTCCTCTCCCAGCATGACTAGTTCTTGATTGAGATGCATAAGCATTACGTTTCTCAACCCATGTAGCAGAGGAAACATGGCTCTCTGAGGGCGCCCCTCAGGTGGGCCAGACACCTCCGCTTCCATAAAACGAAGGCCCCGATAGCCATTAAGAGTTCGACGAAGTTATCCCTGTGGCTAGACTTCCACTGCATACTTATTTGGAACAATCTGGTAACCTTGCGCCAAAAGGTGCGTGCTACTATACATTCATGAAAGACATGATTCAGCATTTCGACGCGGCCGCATTGCGGACATGTGGCGGAGGGCGCCACGCCCCACGCCGCAAGGCGGTCGGCCGTTGGTAAAGCTTCCCATTCCCTAAGCCAGTTTAGATAACGGACTTCGGAGAAGAGGGACGTGTTTGTAAGAGTCCAACGTCTTTTCACGCGGCATTTCCGGCACTGTTCTTCAGTTAGGCTTTTAAAAGCTGTTTGTTCATGTCGGTGTGAGACATTTCCATCAGTTCTTGAACTGGGAAATCGTTTCGCCATTGTTGCAGAAATTTTTATCACATGTGTGTAATACGCCGGTGGCTGTTCAGAAGCTTGTCGTTAGTTACACCAAAAAATCTTCTAGGGGTACTTAGCAGATACACATATTAACAAGGCACTAAATCAGCGAATTCATTATTTATTGAAGTGCAAACGGAAAATGCGGGCTTGTACGGATGCGGCCTTCGAAGGTGCGCCGGTCGCATGCGCGGCTGCATGCGCCTCTTTCCGATAACTGACTGTTCTCTCGATCGTGGGCGCACCAGAGAACTTCCCTGATTCCGATTGCAAATCTATTTATTTATCTGTTTATTTATTTTTCATACCTCAAGGGCCTCCTAGAAGGATGCATTACATGAGGGGTGGTACAAGTGACAGACTAGAACAAAAAACGAGGGTAGGGGTGAGGGGGAGGTGTGCTACCAACATAACTATATACAAGACCGTTACAACAATAAATGAGTGAAGAAGCATAAAAGAAACTACATGGCCGGACACGCTGCATGTTTTACATTGGGACCAATCAGCGTTTAAACAGCTTGGATAACCGCATTTCACAGCAGTACAATGGTGCAAACATACAAGTCAGAATGCAAACAACGGCAATGAGCTAGGTAGCTATAAATTTGGTAAAAATAGAAAACAATATGATCTCTGAAGGCAACGCTCCATTACTTCGCCTGCACTGACAACAATGAAAGTCAGAAAAACGGGAACCATAAAAACGACATGAGGATATTACACAATTCCGGGTGCGGTAAGCAGCGATTTAAACTGTTCAAGGTCTTTGGTCTGTACCACGTGAGCGGGAAGATTGTTCCAGTCTTTGGCTGACCGAACAAAAAAGGATTGCGCGAAAGTGTTAGTTCGTGGGCGGGGGTATGAAACTTGATGTTCGTTTTTGGTGCGAGTGTATACATGCGATTTTGGCGTGACGTAGGAGTTTGGTGATAATGAGTAATGAAACCTATGGAATAATGCCAGCCTTGCTAGTTTCCGACGGTTGTTGAGGGGAGGAAGGGACGCACGCGACTTGAGATTTGTGACGCTAGTGTATGAAGAAAAATCAGAGAAAGCAAATCTAGTAGCCCGGTTTTGGATGGCTTCTATGTTGTCGATAAAATAACGTTGGTGCGGGTCCCATATAGCGGCCGCATACTCCAGCTACGGACGGATAAGGGTTTTATAGGCCAAAAATTTTAAGTCTGAAGGAGCAAATTTCATCGTGCGCTGCAGATACCCGAGGGATCTACTGGCGCTGGCGATTACTTTGTACACGTGAACTGTCCAAGATAGATTGTTGGTGATATGGACGCCTAAGTACTTGTACTCTTTTGTGGATTGTAATGAAGAGCCTTTAAGGGTGTAATTGTGAAATAATGGGCATGCACGCCGGGAAAATGACATTAGTTTGCATTGTGGTACGCTTAAGGACATTTGCCAAGTTTTACACCGATTTTCAATACGAAAAAGATCAGTTTGTAGATTAATTTGGTCTTGCTTACATGTAATTTTGGAATATAACACACAATCATCCGCAAATAGGCGAATGTTATTAGAAATTTCAGACGGTAGATCATTAACATAAATTAAAAATAGCAACGGCCCGAGTACTGTACCCTGTGGTACACCGGACAGAACGGGTGCTGTGGTAGACTGTGCGCTATTTATTTCGACAAATTGCTTTCGTTCCAGGAGGAAGTTTTCGATCCAATTATGTGCAAATGGGTCAAGATTCAGCAGTGATAGTTTATACATTAGGCGACGGTGGGGTACCTTGTCGAATGCCTTTTCAAAATCACAAAATCTGATCTTTTATCGAGATTACTTACCATTCCACGTTGCGCCAGTTCATTGTTTTACGCGCGACCGTCGTTGTTGTCCGTAGCAACTGATGTGTCGCGCTTCTAAGCACGTGGATGAAGGGGCCCTTTTGGGACCCACCTCAGGACCCTCTTTTGTATAGACACATTCCACCGGACGTCACGAAAATGTGGTGGTGCTGTCCTGGTAGGCAAGAGACGCTCTGCCTACAGCAGTTGTTGTTGATTCTTAAGAGAGAAAAAAAAAGAGAAAAGTGAGCCCCGCAACTGTCTGCTTCAGTGAGCGACACCTCAACAGTAGCTCACAACGAATGGGGTTGAGGAGGGATAAAAAGGGTAGGAGTAAAGGTGTAGAAAAGAGGAAGAGACGTGAGGTGGTAAGCGAGAGAGAGCTACAACAAACCGAGGGGATAGGAGAGATAGGAAAGATTGAAACACGGTCACAAGAGCCCGAGGACGAGGCACCACTTGCGAGAGCTCTTGTCGGCGTCAGGAGATGGCGTAGAGCAAGTCCAGTCGGTCAGAGCTACACTGTCGTCGAAGGTCGTCAGGAGGTGACGTAGGGCGAACCCAGTCGGCCAGAGCTACGCTGACGCCGGAGATCGCGAGGGCACAACCGGTCGGCACGGAATCCGCTAGGTTTTCAATGGTACATGTGGTGTTCTCAGTCAAGCAACGAGGGAAAAAAAAAACGGTATGCCGACGAGCTGCGTCGCGGTTGGATGTGAGTCGCGTCTCACAACTTGTTGGCGCACATCGCCGCCCTCAGCGCTTATAGCGGAAGTTCTGTGCAGACGTCGCTATAATTTTGCCTATAATGTCGACATTGGCCTACCTTTGTTTACAAACACGGAATAGGTCTATAAACGGTTTCAATGTCACGGGCATTGTACCCCTCGAAAAATTCTGGTCACCTGATTTACCAGCTCACAACGTCGAAACTGAAAGCACGTTTTTAAGCTCTTTTTTTTTTTCAGGGGAAATGAAAGTCTCTCATTAGTTTTTCACACGAAGGAACACGCGTTAAGTTCAAGGAAATCTCTTAAAATTTTTATGTAGCTGAAAAGATCATCTTTTTTTAATATATTTTGCTAAATGAGGGAAGTTTTATGTAGCTCAAAAGATCATCTTTTTGAATATATATTGCCAAATGAGGCAAGACAAGTGTAGAAAATGAGCGGGCTATTATCTAAAGCTCTTCTTGCCCACCAATGCTATTAAGGCACATTAGTGGGCGAAACCGGATGTCACCAAATGCGTGTGTTTGTAAACAATGACAGTGTCTATAGCCTCAACGATGTAGCCGCACTATGCACAATTAAATATTGATTGATTGATTGATTGATTGATTGATTGATTGAAGGTCCAATGCTCAGCATGGAGATAGTAATAAGGAGGGAGCATAACGCATTGAAAAAGAAAGCAAAAAAAGAAAGAAGAAAAGAAAGAAAGAAAGAAAGAAAGAGAGAAAGAAAGAAAGATGGAAAGAAAGAAACTGATTTGATGATTGATTTGTGGGGTTTAACGTCCCAAAACCACTATATGATTATGATAGACGCCGTAGTGGAAGGCTCCGGAAATTTCGACCACCTGGGGGTTCTTTAACGTGCACCCAAACCTGAGCACACGGGCCTACAACATTTCCGCCTCCATCGGAAATGCAGCCGCCACAGCAGGGATTCGATCCCGCGACCTGCGGGTCAGCAGCCGAGTACCTTAGCCACTAGACCACCGCGGCGGGGCGGAAAGAAAGAAAGTAGAGGTTTAGCGCGTATGTCCCCTGTATTCCTCTAAATCGCGCTAAACCTATCCGACTTCATTCGCGATGTGGACACGCCATGTACAGAGGCAGCGCTGGCAACGCTGCCTGCGTTCCAACGGAGCTGCGGTAGTAATGCGCATTTGGGTGTGGCCGCGAATGAGCGCATCGTCGCCTTACCGGTTAACACAACGTGCCTGTCTTGTAGTGCATCAACTAAGTTAAGCTTGAAATTTGTAAACGCTCGAAGCTACTAATGTGTCTATATTCTTCTTTTTTTTTTTGCGCTTGTTGCTTTTTTGTTCAAACCAGTTACCAAGTGACGTACAGCTTTTTTTTTTTTAGAATAATGTACCTTTTTCTTCTTTTCTTTAATTTATATGTAGATGTAACAGTCACTGTGCTGCCGGGAGCCCTTGCAATGGGGGCGGCGGGCTCGTCAAGCTGTCGGAAAACAGCTTTTATCTGCTGCTCCTTTGTCTGTTTGTGGAACTGTTAAAAATAATGCTGATTGGTTTATTGGAATACAGAGCGATGATACAGCAGTAGAGCCCGTGTAGGGGCTAGTTGGCAACATCGTTCTTGATGAATTTTGCAGTGTTGCCTATATTCCTCGACAATAACACGAGACCGAAATGATTAAAAAGACTGCCAAAACATGGAAATATTTAGAATTCCTGCATAGAGAAAGAAAACAGGAGAGAAGAGAGAGAGGGAGGAAAGACAAGAATGTGAACTAAGTTTAGCATAATCGATAGGCTACCTTGTACCGGGGAAATGGAAGAGAGAAAGATAGGGGGATCACACGCACAACGTCACAGAGCACAGCGGCCGTCTAACGCTGCACGTGCATGCCTGTTGTCCTTGGGAATTTTAACATTGACTGTGCTGCTTTATTTCTCGACGCTCTGTCTTTTAGCTGGTGGTTTTGGGGCGTTAAACCCCACCGTTTCGTCTTTTAGGGATGGGATTCCGAGATAGTTGCTTAGCGACATCTATCTGCTGCCAAGGCAAGCTAGAGCGATGGCGAGTGATCGTGTCGGACAGAGAGAGAAAGAGAGAGAGAGAGAGAAAGGCAATAACGTGACAAGGTGGTGCTCTGCAGTGTCGCTGTTTCGACGAGTTCCACTTAGTGGAGCTGGCCGATTTTCTTTTTTTTTTTTTGTCAGAGGCTCACCAGTATACGCAGGCGTTAACCAAATGTACGCAAGCGTGGGAATCTCGTTAAGTATGCGCGAACGCTAATCAAGGGAGGAGACTAACGAAGTCCGTCTCCCTAATTACTCGCGTCACGTTTTGTTTCCGTTGCCCAAACAACGTCGCTAATTTCTCTGGAAAAGAGCGCGCAGCGCAATTCGATTAGGAGCTGCAGAGCGGATCGATCTAACGAGCCGGAAAAAAAGACGGGCCGTTGCAGTGACGTTGATCGAATCAACGCACGGAGTGACAGTAAAATGCGAGATCGGGGTGGGTTGTTTCTTTATCGGTTGCAAGTGCACAGACGTGCGTTCGACCAGACCCCCGTAAAGAAAGAATTGCAGAGCGTAACGGATATCAATCAAGCAACAGACGTACGATCGGCGTCAAATGAAACCTGAACACCAGGAAGCATTAAAAAAATTACGGCATATTCACGGGGTGAATGATGATGATTGGGCGAAGCTCCGGAGGGATTCATCGGTAAACTGTGAATCTTCCGTGTAATTCGCCCAGTCGATCATCATGTAAAGACGTGAGAAACGCTGTGTGTGTATATACACAAATCAACTTTTATTTGTTCTTAGACGATGGATGGCTTGCGATGTCCCTTCATTATGACGGCTTTATGGTCTGTGAAATGAAGGGAGAGCGGTTCCTGTATAAGATCTCGCGTCTTTCATCAACTACAAGTACCGCTTTCTAGTTTATAACATCTTGCATCTTTTCATCATCAGCTACAAGTACCACCATCTAGTAAACACTACAAGAACTAAACGAGAGGTGGCTACATACAGGAGACGGTACCGCCATCTAGTGAACACTGCAAGAACTAAACTAGAGATGGCTACATACAGGCTACAGGGGACGCACAGCCCACGCCCTAAGGAGCTTCGCCCCTAAAAAAGGCACAGTGCATGCCGCCCACTCGTCACCGTAGACAGGCACGCAGCACTACAGTTTGCAGCACTGAGCTGGTCCACCGGTGATAACTGGACAAGGTAACGTATGTGGAGCATGAGCGCGCCTGTGGTAGTTTGACAGTCGCAGTGTTCTTGGATATCAAAAGGGCATTTGACACAGTCCGTCACACTCATGTTCTGCTGAGTATGTTGGAACATGGACTGTCCGGCAGGTCTTTGCGGTGGGTATCCAAATTTTTATCAGGTCGTAAAATATTCATTCAGACGAGCGAAGGAAAAAGTGCAGAACACGACGTCAGACAGGGAGTGCCACAAGGAAGCGTACTCAGCCCTTTTCTTTTCAACTGTGTTATATATGGCTGATTTAGCTAAAAGAGTGCCTTCCAGGTTGAAATACTCCTTATATGCAGATGATGTGTGCATTTGGGCATCTGGCACGGACATACGGTTAATTCAGATTGCATTGCAGGACGGAATAAATATTATCAACAACTTTTTAAAAAAAAAGAGGAATGATTCTATCGCACGCAAAGACAGCTGTATTGCCCTTCACCCGTAAGAAGTTAAAGAACTTCAATCTCAATTTAGAAGAAGAACCACTAATCATTGTGACACAGCATCGGTTTCTCGGAGTAATACTGGATAGGCAGCTATCACTGGCACCTCACATAAAGAAACTCGAAAACGAGGTGAATACGCTAGTGAATATACTCCGCAGAATTGCTGGGACATCATGGGGTGGATCTGTATCATCCATGCTCGCTGTTCACAATGCTTTAATACGACAAAAAGTTGCATATTCTGCAGCAGTCTTACACGGCCTTTCCCGCACTTCAGAGGAGCGACTTCAAAGACTATTAGCTATAGGGGACTGCGCGTCTGTATAGGTGTTCCACGAGCGACTTCCAGCAGCCTTGTCATAGCAGAGACTCGACAACCACCCTTTCCAGTCATGAGAACAATTGAAACATGCCGCCATTTTTTTCGCTTACAGACGCAACACAGGGACCACCCATTGGCACAGGAGATTTTACTAAGAGATAAAAGCAATGCTCCTAACGATGTACAGAGTAATTAATGTACATATATTACCCAGAAATGAATTTTGGAGCTCTGAAATGGACTATCCTCCATGGCTGCTTGTAATACCAAGCATTGAATTCTCAGTGGATGGCATTATCAGAGAGAGAGACATGTTCATCCAAGCTGCTCAACAACTAGCGCTTCATCAGATACACATGCGGTATCCAGGATACATACATATTTACACAGATGGCTCAAGTACTACAACGTCTTCAACATCGGCATTTATCATACCACAGCTCAATATTCAGGAATCGTTTAAATTATGTCGCATGACGTCATCTACTACATCTGAGCTCTTCGCTATTCTGTAAGCTCTAAAGTTTATAAACTCGGTAGCAGACGCTAGAAAATGGGTACTTTTCAGTGACTCACAGGCCACATTAAGATCATTCTCCAGTACAAACAGGACAGTAATAAGTGATAGTATGACATACGAAACGCTGAAGGAGCTCACCAAAGCAAAGAAGGCGCAACATGAGATCAAATTCCAGTGGATACCTGGCCACTGCAACATTCCTGGAAACACAGCTGCCGATGAAGCAGCACGACAAGCACATCGTAAAGACGTTACTGTTTCTTTACCAATTTCGAAAAATGAATTGCGCAGTATTATAAAGAAAACAACTTTCAGAATGAGCAAAACTGCTTGGTTTGACCAAAGTACAAAGAGCTGCGATTTATATCACATCGATCCATGTATTGAATTAAAAATTACGCTGGTATTAGATAGAAGGATGGAAACTCTAATCCACCGATTGAGGCTAGGCACCACATACACAAAACATTTTTTGCACAGAATCGGCAGAGCTGAAACTCCCGAATGCGAATGTGGATTTATAGATGAAGACATCTGTCACCTTCTCATAGACTGTCCACATCATGACACGCCGAGACGCCGTCTTAAGTGCGAACTGTTCGCATTGGACCGCAGACCATTTAGCATGAAAAAACTTCTGGGCCCGTGGCCAACTGGAGTTTTACAGTCCCACGCTTTAAAAGCATTAACACGTTTTTTACAAGACAGCGGGATTGCTGACAAGTATTAACAAAGAACAAACCTTCATTTGTAACACATGTACTTATTATTTACAGTATCATGTGACACCCATCACGTGTGTGTTGTGAAATGAATGACGTGTCAACTATTATGTACATACGAGCGAATGCATCTTTATAAGGACCAAACGTGTGCTTTGCTGTTTTGTGCTGGTGGACCGAATAATAACGAGGGACATTTCCAGAGACTTCTTACATTGACTTTCGAACATTTACTTACCATTGTGACATGTGCGTATAAGTGTGTCTTCGCATATCTGTGCCCGAGTTTTCTATTTTCCATGCACTGCTTTGTATGTTTTGCTTCAAGATACGTGTTCAAGTGTCAATTAACGGCTAAGGAGTAGCCGGCGCCATAATGGTGCGCCAACATCTCCTTATATATCATATCAATAAAAAAAAGGCGCACTATACCGTGGCTAACGCTTGTCGCTGTTAGGCTTTCCATTGCAACGATAGGACATTACGGTGGACACAGTAGCGATACAAGACAGCGGGGAGAAAGAGATGCAGGGCGACCATCACCCCATAGATCGGAGGCGACGCGATCGATAACCGTCTGACCACGAGAGATGACAACTTCGTCATGTGACTAAGCGATGACGAAACGTAAGTGGCACGGATTCTCATGCTTTGGCTTGGACGATCGAAGGCGAAAGCCATATTGTTCTCAGTCGATTATATATTGATCATCCTAAAGTCTTTCCACACGTACCCTACGTAGTTTCGCACTGCCTCCGGGATTAAAGGCTTTGGAAGCTTTCTGCACCTCACGTGGTCTTACAGCGCCTCCGGGATAAGCCTACCCATGGGCATCGGCTGCAAAAGGGGCACGCTAGACAAGGCTCACGCTGAAAATGGGGTACGCTACAAAGGAGCATATACTGCAAAAGAGGAACGCTGTTAAAGAGGAACGCTGCTAAAGAGGAACGCTATAAAAGGAGCACGCTACAAAAGGAGCACGCTGCAAAAGGAACTCCGTCAAACTACACCAGCACTTGTCCCTACACCGAATTCACACCAGCACACGTTCCACAATCCCAGCCACGATACAACACGGGTTTGCATACCCCCAGAACAAAATCCCGCCGACTCCCATGCACGGGCCCACCTATGAGCAAGCTACGATGTCATGTGATGACATGATCATCGTGAAAGGCCAAGTTTGTGGCGTGACGATGATACCAATAGCGAATCGCGGCATGATAT
Organism: Rhipicephalus microplus; assembly: GCF_043290135.1. Lineage (NCBI taxonomy): Eukaryota > Metazoa > Arthropoda > Arachnida > Ixodida > Ixodidae > Rhipicephalus > Rhipicephalus microplus. The sequence goes on from NC_134705.1 coordinate 171,864,786, forward strand.
ATTTCTTGGGAACACGAAGGCAATCATCCCACGATGTTCGTAAGAGTCAACAGCGGTATTTAGCTGTCCGTCGCGGTGTCACGTGTGATCGTCACTTGAGCTCAGTTTGTGACGTTATAGTGACGTCACGATGATACGTAGCGAATGCAGCAATATATATTTTATCAAAGCAAATAGACAATAATTCCATGATATCCGCAAGAGACAACTACGATATTCATCTGTCCGTCGCGAAGGAGCAGTAGTTATGGTGCTATATAGGCTGCTAACCCAATGGTGGCGGGTTCGACCCAGGCGGCGGCATTTCGGTAGAGACGAAACGATTGATTGATTTGTGGGGTTTAACGTCCCAAAACCACCACTTGATTATGAGAGACGCCGAGGTGGAGGGCTCCGGGAATTTAGACCACCTGGGGTTCTTTAACGTACGCCCAAATCTGAGCACACGGGCCTACAACACTAGCGCCTCCATCGGAAATGCAGGCGCCGCAGCCGCGATTCGATCCCTCGACCTGAGGGTCAGCAGCCGAGTACCTTAGCCACTAAAGACCACCGCGGCGGGGCGCTCGTGTACTGAGCGATTTCAGTTCACGTCGAAGAACACCAGATTGTCCAAATTTTCGGAGCCATACGGCGTCTCTCATAATCATATCGCGGTTTTGAGACGCAATTAGCACCCACGTTATTGTTTAATAATATTGACATGCTGCGTTATTGATCAACCTGAAGTGCTAAATAAACACTGAAATGTTTCAATATTCACCACGACTGCGAGGGTACAGAAGATGTACTAGTCGAAAAAAACCGTCCTCAAAACATTTGCGGAAAAAAAAACACCTACGGATAACAATTGAACAATGAAGAAATTCTGGCGCAATTTTCGTCCAGCCAGTCACAAGGCCACGTACTCAAAAAATTTAACGAAACTTTCAACCAGTAAGATCATGAGTTCTGTTAGGCTATGGGATTCGGAGAAAATTGAATGTATGCCTAAAATCAAGATATGTTTCTGCCTTTTGTCTTTACCTCAATTATTACATAAATATTGCGTCTGCCAAGCTCTTTCTCCACGTTTCACCTCCTCCACTCATTTTGATTATAAAATAACCAACTTTCTTTTTTCCATGTATTTGCAAAGACGAGAGAACTCCAATCGTATTTAAGACTGCCGGATGGTTAAAGTTTTGTTCATTGCGACATGCCACCTAATGCACACGCGTCGCTGTCTCTCCTACCTCTATTTTTAATTAATATCGACAATCTTTCTCTATTGTGAAAAGTCGCATAGCATCAACAGGCTTCATAAGCCTTCTGCACAGTACATATCAAGTAATATACACTACGCCGACGCTCTCCTACTCTCGATTTCGTTTTATGTAATACCGGCCAGCTTTCTCAATTGTGAAATGTCCCGTAATAACAAACACCGCCTACAGCCTCTCTCAGCCTCGTTTTATGTGACATCGAATAGTTTCAGCTCTTCGATTGAATTCTCGCCATTAAGATCCGCAACGCCAGAGCAAGTCGAGTACGTCGGTAATGTAAAAAAAAAATGCAGCGCGTAGAATGAAGGAACGGGGGGAACCTTTTATATTAGGCGCACTGGGAACCATAGCAACGACTGAAAGAGCTCATTCAACAACTCAAACTGGCTTCAAACAACGTGATGAAAAGATGCCACCAGTATAACAAACAGTATAAAAAGAGTCCATATTAACCGCGCTTCCTGTCAGAGGTAATTGTGCTCCGAAAATATTTCAGCGAAGTTCGATAAGAAATCAATAACGTTTTCTCCTACAAGAGGCCCATGGACGTCACTTCTGTAGAAGTCGTTCTCACAAAACCCTACATGGAAAAACCAATAGGTTTGCCTAACAATGTCGAGCCTCGTCGTTTGAAAAAAAATTTCATAAACAAATTTCAAAAAAAAAAAAAACGACAGCCCCTACATTCCACTAGCTTGAGCACCGTGCAAAAGTATTCCGATTCAGTTGACATTTCTCCACTCCGTTTAAGGACAGATCGAGACCACGCCGTCTTTTCCAGCGTCTCGAGTTCCTCAAGATGTCCTCTATCGGTATTCTATAGCGCTACTGTCCTCTATGCTAGGTACTTTCTTAGATAAACACAAAAAAGTAAAAAAAAAGGACGTACGGTGTTCAGATCGAACTGCATATGAACGTGACTCGGGAGTAAGTTGAAGGAATGCGGCAGATGTGCTTCCTTTCAGAAAAAAAAAAAAGAGGGAGGGGAGCTGAGAATCTACCACCCACGCATCTTTCGCGTCGCTTTAGGGCCGATATAGATGGGAAAAAGGCGAATATTCGACGAATATTCAATAGGACCTCGAAGAAAGTTCGCGGAGATCAGGTAGTTCATTTCCGCAAGACCGCAGCGAACCCCCAACCATTCTCTTTCTTTAAATCGGAATTCTCTGAAATGGTTTAAATGCGGCATGACGTCGACTAAAAGTCTGCGCTATAAAAGAAGCTTTTTCGGTGGCATCAGAAAATTATTCGAGGTTATTCCGAATACCGACTTAGATAGTTGTAGTGAAAAAAAAAACGAAAGAGGCGAGAGTCGAAGTCTGCCGGTTCAGGCCCCCACCAACGAAAAGGGCACTCTCTGGTCCACAAATTTATTTCATTTCAAGTTATTCCGTGATTACGACACTCCAATTAAAAACAATAAATGATGTCCGCTCGCTTTTTCTTGGTCTCTTTGGCATAATGCCCGTTGAACTCCCTCGGTTGTGTCAAACAAGATAAGGAGCCCCTCCAACGATTCCTGTACTTTCGTTATTTTAGATAAACGTTATCAGCGTGAAATAAGTGAAATGCCGCCGTACGAACCTGCCAAACAGAGACAACACTTTCAAAAAAAGTTGTATCTACACATTTCTGACAACAATCGTGATCGATCATGCGTGAATACAACACCCGATTACGAACAATATGCAATTGTTAAGGCTAATGCATGCCTCATAAAACGTGAAATTTGGCATTCGGTGTCCCGCAACGTCTGGGACGAATGATGTGAAAAATCAATACGTGATGGCGTGTCGACTTGACGTCACAGATCAAGAAAAACGTGGGACGTCGTAGAGACGCGACGTGACGTCATCACGTGGCATCGCAGCTTGGTTCAAAATCGTCAGATCACGGAGGCAATGTAAAAAAAAAATGGGTGAGGTGCTCCTCATTCTTGAAGATGCAGTGCAAAACCACATTGAATGCCGACTGATTTTTAACGGTCACGAGCAAGCATCAATACATCGACAGAGAGGAGAAAGAAAATTGCTTTATTCGAGTGGCCCAAAAGTAAAAACCTTCGAGTGGTCTTAAGTGAATGGATAAAGGATTCTGTGAGTTTTAATAGGCAAAATACATTAGGCACATTCCAGCATACTACCAACTGCAGCTCGACAGCGCGCATTAGGAATACTGAACACGATACTACGATAGGAAACAACTGAAGACGTATTTATGTTCCGCATTTGATAGATAGAAACGGCTTTATTAACGGCACTACGAGGTCTTCGGGAATGCGAGGGGAACCCACCACCAAAAACCATACTGACAGCTTGTTCCCTTGAGACTTGGTCATCCACATTAAAAAAAACTAGAAGCGTTCATAGTAATTGACTTAGTGTATGGCAATGGCACTTGTGCGTGGGCGGTTGACCTCGTGTTTCGTCACGTTGACGCAGCGGATCTCGGAGGTTAGTCATAGGAAGAGAGCGTGATGGAACACTGATCCGCCAGGTGCCGCGACGGTCACAATTGCTCTCAAAATTACCACCTGACCTTTCAATGAACTGATTCTATACCTTTTAAATGATTATGCTGACAATTAAATGACCCTTATGATATCGGAACATAAATGAACTTATGTTCCGATATCTTATGTGCCCAGTACATGAACTGTTTGCCGAAATCATCGGCTTCGCACCAGTTTTATTATTGACAAAACTTTTTCTACATATTCGAGAAACCGTAAGTAAGAACTCGACCGAATATGCTTGGAAAAGGAACATTAACAATATCACTCAGTGCTCGCACAGTTGATAACTTTGTGTAGGTGTGTATGTGCGTGCGCCCGTGAGTCTGTGCTTGTGTGTCAATATGCGTACGTTCGTTTGTGTTTGATTCAGAAAATCTATACAGCATCGACATAAACATCTTCAAAATCATACACGAGCGCTAAACAGCAGGATGGCGGTCTCGAGCTGGGAACTTAAAATCGATCATCGCTATCTATCTATCTATCTATCTATCTATCTATCTATCTATCTATCTATCTATCTATCTATCTATCTATCTATCTATCTATCTATCTGTCTGTCTGTCTGTCTGTCTGTCTGTCTGTCTGTCTGTCTGTCTGTCTGTCTGTCTATCTATCTATCTATCTATCTATCTATCTATCTATCTGCCTTGCCTTGCCTTGCCTTGCCTTGCCTTGCCTTGCCTTGCCTTGCCTTGCCTTGCCTGGTCTGGTCTGGTCTGGTCTGGTCTGGTCTGGTCTGGTCTGGTCTGGTCTGGTCTGGTCTGGTCTGTCTGTCTGTCTGTCTGTCTGTCTGTCTGTCTGTCTGTCTGTCTGTCTGTCTGTCTGTCTCTCTCTCTCTCTCTCTCTATCTATCTATCTATCTATCTATCTATCTATCTATCTATCTATCTATCTATCTATCTGTCTATCTATCTTTTTATTTCTTTTTTTATTTTCGCACCGCTCCTATAGCATCGCCAACAAAAGTGGCGCACGCATGAGACATTAGAAAAAGATGGAAGAACTTGGAAGCAGGCGACGCCCAATCACGGCAAGGAATCGAAAACATGCGGCAACAATAACCTGAAGACGGTCAACCTCGGGGGTTGCCACCCTCAGCGATGCATGAACATAGCCGCCAGCCTCACGATAAGACGCCTATATGAGAAACAGCTAAAATACGTACAAAAGAATACGACCCAGAGACGAAGCAAGTCAGCACGAGAAGTGTGTGTAGACAAAGAAACGGCGAAGTTATAGGGCGTCACCTTACGGCAGTCTTCGCTTTCAGCAGCTGCCCTTTGTGCTATAGCTGCCGAAAAGACGTCCGTGACGAGAGCTCTGCAATGCCGTGTGGCTGATACGGCTAGAATAGGTTCGAAACAAGACCAAAATGAGAAGAAAAGTGCATCACGGCAAGATCGGAGCGAATTGGGAGAGAAAAAGATAGATGGAGGGGTTGAGGTAATGGCGCTACAGCATAAACAAAAAATTGCAGCAGCTTCGTCTATTAGCTCGGCAGCGGATGACAGATGACTTCACTCCACCAGCTGCCGAGTTTGTTCATCTCCCCACTTATTTCTGTGAAATATCAGGCGATCAAATATGAGAGAGAAAAAAAACATTCGCGTGGCTTTGCTATCGCGAAACATAGTACGCTATATACTTATGAGGTCTGAATCGAGACCTCGTTCTCGTCTGTTTGGGGCTGTAAGTTGTTCGAAAATGAGGTATCACCAGCTTGTACAAAAATTCGTTTTATGACAAACAGACAGCGAAACGGACAGCAACTTGATAACATCGCTGCACGCGGAACAGGCTCGACTATAACAGGGCCGCTTTAAAGCCTCAACAACAACAACAACAACAACAACAACAACAACAACAAGAAGAAGAAGAAGAAGAAGAAGATAATAATAATAATAATAATAATAATAATAATAATAATAATAATAATAATAATAATAATAATAATAATAATAATAATGCGACGAGAGGGAGCGAAGGAGGGAGATACAAACAGTAAGGTGAGGCTGCTGCGGTATAAACAAAAACGGCCCCGTCATTGTCACCATGGAAACAGGTGACAGAAGGCAACACTTTACCGGCTGCCAAGTCATTTCCTCAACCCTTACTTTTGTATAGAACGATGTCAGACGATACATTACGAGATGACAAAAGGGCAATCAGAAAATGACATAGCCAAAGTGACAGGACGCAGTCTATCATACGATCCGGATGAACTCTGCGAGGGCCCGAATACCTTGAAGTCAGGAAAAGCATCCCGCGACGCGACCTCCATCGAAAGATGGATGAGCTGTCTTGGCCGAGATATACAGATGTCGAACAGAAAGAAACCAGCGTCGAAATCGTTATTTATCGTAGCACTTCGCTAACGTTTCCTCATTTGTATTGTCGGTAAACGGCTGCTCCGTTAATGGGTAGCCTGCCTCACGAAAGCGTCCGTTGCTCCCAAGCTAAACGTCCTATAGTGAAACTTTTGGCAGATATCTGCCTGTTTGTGGGTAAGATATTTCAAAGGAAAAAATAAAAGTCCAACCAACATTTGTTTTAAGGAGGCTCTATCACACTTTTTGAGCAGGGTCATAAAAACGCTACCGATCGGTAGTCGAGGCTCTCAAGAATGAATGGAGCGGCGGCGTTAAAGAATGAAAAGCTGGTCCGAGCGTCAGCTGCTCCGCAACGCATGGTTGTTAGCGGCGTTTGGAAGAAATACCCTCAAATCATTCATGTAATATACCTGTCAGCGCATTTTTATCACGGAAGCACTGCAGAACCAGGTGAGCAGGAGAAAGCGTGCGATATGTCTCCGATCCCGGGGGCCTGCCTGGCATTCGCGACCGGTTTTAAAGACGGTAGTCTTTCTTGAGGACTTTCGACGCAAAAGTTTTGGTCTGTCTGTACATTTCTCTGTTTGTCCGCCCTTAACGGTACTCTAAACGGCACCTTAGTTGCGAATCGATACTCCAAACGGCCGACCCCATACGCAGAGCCCACCATTATTGCTCAAGATTTAGCGTTCATACTTGCGCAATTGTCAACTAAAAAGCAATTATTGTGCATATATGAAGCACTATAACAACACGTTAATATTCTGCATGTGTGTCTCTTACTATAAAAGGCATACATAAGTAATTCTAAGCACTGTAGCGTTTATCACGCTGCGCTGACCATGCAAAGCTTGCACGAAAAGGCAAGTGTTTCCAACGCTTTGCTAAAACGACACGGTGGTGGCACCTACCCGTCGCCTTGTGTTCTACACCTCGTCACCTCCGAGACGGGCGCGCGCGCTTCGTTTTCCTAGATAAGATAACTGCCAGATAGCGCTCATGTCTCACGTGTGACGTGACTTGATGCGTTCGTTCACCTCCACTGCCCGCTCGAGGCACTCTAACGCAGCGCCTCCAGAACGCCATTCACCGATTTTCTTGCGCAGAACGTCAAATAAACGTTTTGTTCACTCTCCCCAGACTCAAGACTATCGTCTTTCGACGACATTTGCAGTGTAACATGCAGATACGGGGCCAATTTCGCCCACCTTCTTGCTCTTCAGTTCTTGCTATTATTCCCGCTACCCCAGTCGCCACTCCACGTGCACTGTTGATCTGTCTTCAACGAGAGAGATACATCCCCGGGCGCGAAGAATTGTCACGCACTGTCGACAAACGTGCTAAATTCACATAACACAATTATAACGCACTCAATTTTACATTTTAAGGATGGGAATGAAGTAGTGCGCTGTTTTGCGTGTTTAATCAATTATTTGTAATTTGTATGTAATTAAATTTCATAGTTCTGCAGTCGGTTAAGATTCAATTTAACACGAAAAAGAATGAAATCATACGCTACTGACAGAATGTAATATAATAATTAGACGTTTATTTCACGAGCAATACTTAGCATCCTGGAACGCCAGCGGCCGAAAACGGCGCCCCCACGGGTTTGACGCGAGTAGGTTGCTGCTCTGGGACGTCTGAGCACGCTAGTGTCTCGCTTTAATCTTCCCTACCCCTTCCTCCTTTATGCCGGATCGTCAATAAAGTTGTTTCACTCACTCACTCACGAGCAATACAGATCATGAGGAGTGAGAGAAAAATCTGCTTTTAGGCAGCTTGACAAAGCTCTCACCCCGTGTATTTTGGGATTCGGTAGGCATTTGGCCACAGCTAGACTCTATTAATACGTAAACGAAATATATACAAGTCATTAAAATGACATGTTTGCACACTATAATCATGAAGAAAAGTAGTACAAAAAGAAAAGAATGCAGTGAATAAATAGTATGTGATGCTGCATACATATTTATACAGTAACAAATTGTGAAACTTTTCAGTTTATTTCAGTTTATGTGGGCGTAATAAGTTCTCCGTTGTAATAATTTCGCATGAAGCCTCCACTACGGCATTTCTCATAATCATATGGTGGTTTTGGGACGTTAAACCCCGCATATAAATCAATCAACTTATTACTTTCGAGAAAATAAAAGTAATACTTTTGACCTTGGTTTGGGATGGTGGCACGTAAAACGAGAGATCGGACATAGCAGTGTCTTCACCAAAGTTATCGGATACGGTCATACGTCGACGATTGCTTTCATGTAATGAATAATTTCTTCTCTTTTGGCTCCAAGCTGGCAATGCTGCCATAAGCAAATACCGCACACAAAAGTGGCCACCGCCGCTGACGGGAATAAAAACGGTTTGCACTTAGATTCCCTAACCAAATTGCGGCATTCACTAAACGCAAATTTCTCAAACATTGATTCATATCTGGGGTTTAACGTCCCAAAACCACCCTATGATTATGAGAGACGCCGTAATGGAACGCTCCAGAAATTTCGACCACTGGGTATTCTTTAACGTGCACCCAAATCTGAGCACAGGGGCCCACAGCGTTTCGGCCTCCATCGGAAAGGCAGCCGCCGCAGCCGGTATTCGATCCCGCGACCTGCGGGTCAGCAGCTTGTGCCTTAGCCACTAGACCACCGCTGCATGACATTTCTCAAACTTCGTTGGTGCAAGTCCATTTGGGCAATCACAGCAGTGCTTTTTGACAAGCGGCTCACTTTATAGCCATTTGATAATACATTCTGAAAATCGATTCACAAATGAACGTATTCGACACAGTATACAGTCTCTGGAACATGCACAGTCAGTAAAATAGAACATGAGTGTCGTTTCGACGCTGCGAGACCCGATATTTTTTTTTTTACTTTTCTTTCCTTCTTTTTCGACGGGCTTGTCGGTAAAATCAAAGCGGCATTTGCGCTGTGCCGTTAACCTTCTCTAGAGAGGCTTCTTTTTTTTTTTTTTGAAAAGTCAGTCCGTATATACCTGAAGTCTAATCTCGAGAGTATATCAGGCTAAGTGGATTCGCGCAGAAAAGCTAAAAGCTCCAAACGACCGCGCGTTGCGAGAATATATATATATATATATATATATATATATATATATATATATATATATATATATATATATATATATATATATATATATATATATATATATATATATATATATTCCTCGTAGGTAGTTTCGTAAAACGAAAAGGTCACTACTCTAGCTTCCGAGGGTATGCGCCATCAATGACGCAGTAAAAAAAGAAAAAAAAACGAGACGAATTGCGTGGGCGTGATGGGCAAACAGTAGATTTACTCCATCACCTATCGCTTTACAGTTATGCAAATTTAATTCGGACACGTGTAGGCACGTCAAGTGCCTACTAGTCTTCCTTAGACTCTAGTTCTACTCCTTTGTATATTAACAAAAATTGCTTCGTTTTTCAAGCAGCCCACCCACGCATGTTCTGAAATGAGTACAGTCGTGTTCTCGCTGTTAATTCCATCCCGACTCCCATGCAATCAAGAGCGGCTCGTTTCGCTTAAACTCGAAATTAAAGCTGACGACCCGTACCTGTACTGATTCGGAAGATGTGAGTCAAATATATCAATCAATCAATCAATCAATCAATCAATCATTTTATTTCTTTTAGATAAGGTGGAGTACAGGACTAAAAGCTCAAGAGCTTGACGAGGTCCTGACCCCGTTTACAAGTTGACAAAGCAGCAGGAATAGCAGTCAATCATGCACAACAAATATGAGCAACTTATTATAACTAAGAAAGAAATACTAGATTCGCCGAATGAATGAATGAATGAATGAATGAATGAATGAATGAATGAGAACACTTTCGATTGTTCCAGCGAACGTATACCGAGACACCATTCCCACCGTGACGAAATGCTTGCGGTCACTAACCGAAGGAGAGGTGAGATAACCGAAGCCGAGGTGGCATATCTGGGCACCCACGCAGGATCCTTGGTCCGTCCTATATATATACTCCGCTCCGTTGATATCACGCGGAATGTTGCGATAAATGTCCTTTCCGAGAGTTGCTTTGTCACCAGAGAACCGTGCGGCTCCCACGCGCAGAACATCGCTCCGACGCGAATCAACGTCGCCATAGCCCAACGAACCAATACAATATTTCACCAGTTCTTCTTGGCTTCTTTCTCTGATACTACCCACCATATTCACAAGGGAGAGAAGGAAGATATAGTAACTGGATGAAATTAGTTCATCCCAACAAGCCGCGTGCATGATATCATGAATCGTGCCCTTCTATTTCGTTTTGGTTAACAGCCTTCTATTTCGTTCTTGTTAGACATTTTCTTCTGTCCTATACTTTCATTAATGGTTAGCTGAAAGTCGTTGAATATGCGGTGTGTGGGCCTTTTATGTTATTCGTTCTGGTTACCGGCCTTTTGATAACATTTTGTTGTTTCGGTTTCTACATCTGCTGTAGGCGCCTGGAGGCGGTTTATGGACGGAGAGACATTGCGCGGTCTCATAAGGTGCTTCGCTCATAACAGAAAGCGTTCCCGTGACATCCTCCTGTCTCTATTCTCTGAACGAGACGCCGGCACCGAGACGAAAACAAAAGGTATTCCTCTTCAATGCGGCGCGCGCGCGTAGGTGGTCTGATTGGATCGCAAACACCGAAGCGGAAGTCCTTTGTGTTCGTGTACACAGTGAAAACGTTATCCGCGATGTTGCTTAGCCGCGGCGTGAACAACGAGCGGAATTCGCGTTGTCTAAGGTGGCACACTATGTGAAAAAAAAAAAAACCCGCACAGCCACATATTGTTGCAACTTCCTTTCGGCACGAAAGTATACTTCGACACTACCTCTTCGAGATTCCGCAGACTCCGGGAAAGAACGGGACGCTTTCAGTTGGATTCAGTGGGGAAATAAAAAGACAAGCCAGCGTAACTGGCAATCGTAAAATAAAGTAAGACGTGCAAAAAAAAAAAAACACGGACAGCAAAGCAACACAACAAAACACCAACGCGATACGCGCTAGTGTTGTTTTATTCTCTTGTGTACGAACAGCCGGGCAGGTTTGGTGGTTATAGCGGTAGACTGCTCACTCGAAGGTCCCAGGATCGAATTCCGGCCGCGGCAACACCCTTTCATGAAGGCGAAATGCTGGCGCACCATGTATACAGTGCTCAACTCGGCTGTCTATAACGACGGAGCGTCGTTCGCGAAACAGCACGGGCGACATCTGCAGTCGCAAATACGCCACGTCTGAGCATGCGCGGCGCCAGTGATGTGCGTGCCTCGCAATGCTGATCCCCATTTATCGCCGCTGATGCAACAACCGCTTTGGCCATCGAAAGCGCTCTAAGCGATTTCGCGAAAAAAACAAGAAAGAAAGACGAAGTAAAACCGTTGTCGCTGTGATATGATATCACGAAGCGAGACTATTTCCTCTTTGTCGTTTTATTTCGATTTTGTAATGTTGACAGCGCTTCGACGGCCACAGCAGTCATCGCGGCCGCGGAGATAAAGAAGGGTGGAAACTGCAAGGCAGGCACATCATTGGCGCCGCGCATGCTCAGATGTGGCGTATTCGCGACTGCAGATGTCGCTCGTGCTGTACCGCGCGCCATAGAGTTTCTCAAAATTAACTAGAGGGCACTCTGGCGCTGCGATCGTTCAGCGACCACGGGAATGATGGGTAGTGCACACATTTGCTAGTCTTCGCACTTGCGGCTTTGTTTATTGCTGTGTTTCGGTTTTGTTTCGAAAGAAAGAACGAACCTTTTTGAACTTAGGGACTTGATTCGAAATAGTAAGCTTAAAAGAATAAGGTTGTGAAGCGCAAACGGTGAACATTTGCTAATTTATGTTTTCGTGAAAAAAACAGCTCCAAGCCACTCGAACACACACGGAGCCAGAAGCAGGCCAGAAGTACGAAAATGAGACAAATGTGTGTACTGCCCATCATTCCCATGCTCGTTGAAGCGCCGTGCGTTGCAGCTCCCATAGACACTAGCGCCAGAGTTCCCTCTAGTTAGTATTGTGGGAAACTCTATGCCGCGCGCGACGCTCCGTCGTTATAGACAGCCGAGTTGAGCACTGTGCTATCTGCGTCAAATGAAACCCGAACACCAGCAAGCCTTCGCGATGGTATAGTGCGCGCAGTCAAGTTATCCCGATTGACAGGCGTGCGCCTGTTTGGACGATGTGCACCTATATGCGTACCTGTGCATGGTGACAAGCGGACAACGCGCACTATACCATTACGAAGGCACGTCGCTGTTAGGGTTAAACTTGACACCATCAGTACCTGAAGTTTTAAAGAGCCCCAGATGGTTGAAATTCCAGGAGTCCTCAACCACGGCGTCTCTCGTAGTCATATTGCTTGCTTGCTTGCTTGATTGATTGATTGATTGATTGATTGATTGATATGTGGGTTTAACGTCCCAAAACCACTATATGATTATGAGAGACGCCGTAGTGGAGGGCTCCGGAAATTTAGACCACCTGGGGTTCTTTAACGTGCACCCAAATCTGAGCACACGGGCCTACAACATTTCCGCCTCCATCGGAAATGCAGCCGCCGCAGCGGGGATTCGAACCCGCGCCCTGCGGGTCAGCAGCCGAGTACCTTAGCCACTAGACCACCGCGGCGGGGCTCGTAGTCATATTGCGGTTCTGGGACCTAAATCACCAGAAGTTATCATGTTATTAATTATATTACTTTGTGTCTGTGTTTGCGCGTCTTATACCTTGTTTTACGAAGAAACCCTTACCTACTATCGCTAAACTTCTTGTCGTTCATTGCAACTATAGACCAGTGTACAAGTGGAAAATGGCATCGCAGGTTACACATGGCATTGCACGGCAAAATACACTGGACGTGCCCAGGATCTGTCATGGAACATGTCCTGTACATGTCAATTAGCCTCGCAATGACCTTGCACAAAATTGAACATTCACCGAGAGCTGCGTGATGGTACAGATATATATTGTATAAATGCAGCGCGCCACAATGACGCGGTTTCGGTTGGACGGGCGAAATTACATGCGGATCTCGCTATAGCACGCAATAACAGGTAGTAACAACGGTAATCTACGGAAAAATTTCGTCCAAGACTCGGCCAGTGCTTCGGGACCGGCCCTTTTCGAGCACAGGACAAGCCGAAAGCGTTGTTGCACCAGCGCTCACCGAAACACTATAGACAGCGCTGTTATTTACTTTAATTCCCCTCTTGCATTTTCTTCAACACCTTTATTTTTTATTCTCTGTCATTCCCTTTTCCCAGCGCAGAGTTCCTTATTCCCCAGCACCAGTCCAAGTACTAGACAAACACTCTGTCTTGAAGGCAGGACGTGCGCACACGGTCACCAGAAAGAATTGACCACACCACAAAGGGCCATGGCTTCTTGGTCATTTCTGAGTTTGCGCGCCCAGTTTATTTCGCAGCAATATATATATATATATATATATATATATATATATATATATATATATATATATATATATATATATATTGCCACGAGGAATTGTTAAGGCGCAGTACAACGCAGACGTTGTTAAAAGAGGAACGCTGACGGCATCGCTACGACTCATGAAGCCCGCCGGAAGGCACGAGCCGGCCCAGCCTGTGCACGAGCTGCTACCGAGCAGCGGAAAAGAAGAGAAGAAGAGGACGACGAGCGTTCGCTGTTTTCTCCCAGCTACTGTGTAGTTCTTTTGGCTTTGGGCACAAGTTCGCCCTTATTAAACCTTGTAAATAGGACGTCCCGGGTGTGAGGTTGTTATATCCGTTACATTTTCTGGTGGAGGAGCCTGGGTACATGATTCCGAGCCCCACGCAAGAGCGAAGTCCAAGCACTGACCAGCCGCAACCAGTGGAGCTTACACCGGTGCACCAACGAGTCAGCCGCCGTATCCGAGGAGAGTTGCCAGAATTTGGGCCACTCCCTTCTGTATCAAGGGCATCGGTGACGGAGACAAGCGCCGCCACCACCATGACGAGCCAAGTTACGCCGGCACAACTCATCGTAAGCCAACCGGTCATCCCAAAGGTGTTTCATGGTGACCCATACGAGGACGCCGAAGACTGGTTAGAGCATTTCGAGAGAGTGGGAAATCTAAATCAGTGGAACGAGGAAGGCAAGCTGCGTAACGTCTACATTGCGTTGGAAGACTCTGCACGAGTGTGGTACGAAAACCACGAGGCATCTCTGACGTCGTGGCAAGAGTTTCGGCGGCAGCTACTGAGTACGTTCGCCAACAGTGATCGCCGGGAAAAGGCGGAAGCAGCTCTCCGCACACGGATTCAACGAACGAACGAAACTGTCGCGATGTACATCGAAGACATGTCCCGCCTTTTCAAGCGAGCTGATCCTGGCATGACGGAAGACAAGAAAGTGCGCCACCTCATGCACGGGGTAAAGCAAGAATTGTTCGCGGGACTCATCCGCAATCCGCCCCGTACTGTTGCTGAGTTTCGGTCGGAAGCAACAACCATCGAAACGACGCTTCAGCAGAGAGCCCGACAGTACAACCGCGACGTAGCCGGTGCATCCGCAGGAGTCTACTCAGCAGGCGTCGTGGATAATCTTGACACATTGCGCGAGCTCGTCCGGTCTGTTGTCAGGGAAGAATTAAGGAAACTGCAGTCACCTGATGTCACCCCCGAGCTGTCTCTTGCTGAAGTTGTCCGAGACGAAATTCGACAGGCCATGCGGGAGCCGCGGAGTGATGTGCCGGCGACACGACGGGCGGTAACGTACTCCGAGGTGCTCAGGCGACCTACTCTGCACTGTTCGCCGATCGAGACACCAAGTACTTATGTGCAGACAATGCGCAGCCCGCCTGAAATCGTAGAGGCAACACGCACTCCACCTCGTGCGAGAGAGATGATGCCACGGAAGAGCGATGTGTGGCGAGATGCCACACGTAGGCCCTTGTGTTTCCACTGTGGAGAGGCTGGCCACCTGTACCGATTCTGCCGATATCGTCAAGCTGGTCTTAGGGGATTCGCCATCAATGCACCGTGTCCGCGAAACGGCGAAAGACCTTCCGAGATTGAAGAATACCTATGCTCACGTCGGGAATTTGACCCGCCTCGTCGTCATCAACCACGCTCACCATCCCCTATGCGCTACCGCTCGTCTAGCCCACGTCCCTTCCCAAGCACGTCTAGGCAGCGTTCGCCTAGCCCAAATCCGGGAAACTGAAGAGGGCGACCTGTGGAGGCGAGGCCGCTGGCGACTTGGGATATGAAGATCCTCCACTGCGGTACGAGCCTGATAACGACGACTGTTTCCAGGTAAAGGAGTGCAGTACAGAGAAAATTACTTCAGACTTGCCGTTGGTGATTGACGGACTAGAGCTCAATGCTTTGATCGATACTGGTGCGGATTATTCTGTGATAAGTTACGAATTAGCGAAGCGACTCAAGAAAGTTCTGACCGAATGGGGTGGACCTCAAGTACGTACTGCAGGTGGTCACCTCATAACCCCTTCCGGCCGATGTACCGCAAGGGTCATGATACGGGGCTTCACTTACGTCGGTGACTTTGTCGTCCTGCCTGTGTGCTCGAGGGAAGTGATACTGGGAATGGATTTCCTACAAGCTAATGGTGCGATTATCAATTTACAGAGGTCGAGCGTGTCCTTTTCGACGGAGCAAGCTTTAAAGGTAGCACGATCAGATGAACGATGTACCACTCCACTGCGCGTCGTCGACGATGATGTGACTGTACCGCCACGGAGCAGTATAATGGTTCTCGTGCATAATGATGCATTCAGCGACTACGAGGGTGTGGCGGAGAGCAACGTGGATGTTTTCTTGAAAAGAGGCGTTTGTGTGGCACGAGGGATTATCCAGCTGCGAAACGGGTGCACAGACATCCTCTTGACGAATTTCGGTAACGAATTCCAGCACATCGCAAAAGGGACGGCAATAGCGTTTCTTCATGAGTTCTGTGAAGTGACAGAAATATGCAGTCTTGAAACGACGTCACCGAATGTGAAACTTCCATCTGATGCCTGCGACACAATATACGTAAATCCTAATCTTTCAGAGATTCAACGTCAACAGCTATACGACCTCGTGCGGGAATTTGGCAGCTGTTTCTCCAACAGTTCAAAGGTACGGCGCACGAGCATTACAAAACACAGGATCATAACGGACGAGACAACCAGGCCGGTATGCCAGCACCCGTATCGTGTTTCCCCTAAGGAAAGGGAAGTCATCAAGAAGCAGGTACGAGAAATGCTTGAAGATGATGTTATCCAGCCTTCTAACAGCCCGTGGTCATCTCCCGTGGTGCTTGTCAAGAAGAAGGATAACACGCTACGGTTTTGTGTCGACTACAGGAAACTGAATGCTGTGACTAAACGGGATGTATATCCCCTTCCACGCATCGACGACACGTTAGATCGACTTCGGTGTGCCAAGTTCTTCTCATCACTAGATCTGAAAAGTGGATACTGGCAGATCGAGGTTGATGAACGTGATCGCGAAAAGACTGCTTTTGTTACCCCGGACGGACTTTACGAATTTAAGGCTCTCCCGTTTGGTCTCTGTTGTGCGCCGGCAACGTTCCAACGCATGATGGACACTGTGCTTTCCGGATTGAAGTGGCAGTGTTGCCTAGTGTACCTAGACGACGTGGTCATCTTCGCGGCTACATTTGAGGAGCACATCAAGCGCCTTCGGTCAGTGTTAGAGGCAATCCGTTCGGCAGATTTGACAATCAAGCCAGAGAAGTGCCGATTAGCTTTCGAAGAGCTTCGTTTTCTTGGGCATGTCGTCAGCGCCCAAGGTGTTCGCCCTGATCCTGATAAGACGGCCGCCGTCGCAAGGTTTCCGGTGCCAACAGACAAAAAGTCAGTACGGAGATTTCTAGGTCTATGTGCGTACTATAGACGATTTGTGAGAAATTTTTCAAAGATCGCAGAACCCTTAACGAGACTTACGAGAGAAGATGTGCCTTTCCAGTGGCAAAACGAGCAACAAAGCGCCTTCAACGAATTGAGAAAGAGGTTAGAAAACCCCCCGATTCTTTCTCACTTTGATGAGACAGCCGACACGGAAATACACACAGATGCCAGTAACATCGGCCTTGGATGCGTTCTAATACAGTGGCAGAAAGGTGAAGAAAAAGTGATAGCTTATGCCAGTCGGACTCTAACAAAAGCAGAGACAAACTATTCGGCCACGGAAAAAGAATGCCTTGCCGTCGTCTGGGCCATCAGTAAATTTCGGCCGTACCTATATGGTAGACCATTCAAGGCAGTCAGCGATCACCATGCGCTTTGCTGGCTGGCGAACATAAAGGAACCATCTGGACGACTAGCAAGGTGGAGCCTCAGACTGCAAGAATACGATATAACAGTGGTATACCGATCTGGCAAAAAACATACCGATGCCGACTGTTTGTCACGGGCTCCTACAGACACACCACTATCAGAAGAAGACGACTTTCCGTTCGTAGGAATTGTCGAGACCACTCAAATAGCCGAACTCCAACGTACAGACAAAGAATTACTCCCGCTTATCGAACACCTGCAAGGAATTGACGTACAAGTACCCCGTATATTTTCTCGAAGCCTCGCATTGTTCTGCCTCCGAGGAAACGTTCTCTACAAGAGAAACGAGGACGACGAGCGTTCGCTGTTTTCTCCCAGCTACTGTGTAGTTCTTTTGGCTTTGGGCACAAGTTCGCCCTTATTAAACCTTGTAAATAGGACGTCCCGGGTGTGAGGTTGTTATATCCGTTACAATATATATATATATGTTTTTCTTACACCGTATTTGGTATTGTAATGTTAGCTTACTGTCTTTATTGTTATACACACACATCTTTGTCATTGTCCCACCTGCCTTGTATAGGGTACACTGGCCTCGTCAAGCTGTCCATAAACAGCTTTGAGCCCATGATCCTCTCCAGAACCTGTTCTTTCATGGAAAATAAAAATGATTTGATTTTGATTTGATTTCTTGGAATGAATACGTACCGTCAATCGGCTGAGCTCTCTGTTGTTCTGAACTCGCTAATGTCTCTGTCTTTCCGCCTCTTTCCTTCTCCTTTAGTCGAAGACGTGACATAAACGGCAAACGCAATCAACTGTTGCTCTAGTGAGGCACGATGTTACTTTTATTTTCTATTTTTTTAAAGCGGCGTTGCGAAACTAAACACTGACCTGTAGCTGCTGCACTAGCCTGGTGAGTGGTTCCACGCCGTGCTTGTGACATGACGCCCGGTACGCCTCCAGCAGGTCCTCGGACTTGGAGACGGGTGCTGTTGCAGAAGAGGGAAGAGAGTCTACGTATAAGAACCACGAATGGAAAATCGAAAAGAGAGGGAGGAAAAAAGTTCGACACCACTTTGCACTCATTATAGCACTTGAAGGCTAAAACCAGCTACCAACTTGGTACTGCATTAGGTAATACCAATCAGAAACTTCGATCGTAGCCACAGGGGAATTTCAAGAGGTCCCACGGCCATGGTATACTTCAAGTCATTGCATGTTCTGCGGATTTGTGTTATTCGTAAATTTCGGATCCTTTATGTCCTACGTTCGACAAATCCAAGAGCTAAGAAGCGACGGGCGCTTTATTTGTGCGCAAAAAAAAATCTCCTAAAATCATTCCTACATAAAAGTTACACTATTGAAGACCAGGGCTCGTATTCCCAAAAGTACCTCGATCAGGCTAAACATTTTCGTAAGAGAATATTTTAGCCAGTGAAAGTACGGCACATATGATTAACAAAGCCGGTTGGCTAACGGTAAAACTCGCAAACGACGATAGTTATAGCGCGAGAACAAAACGACGACACAGAGACAAGAAGAATACGAAAGACACTTCTTGTGTCCTTCTTGTCTCTGTGTCGTCGTTTTGTTCTCGCGCTATCACTATCCTCATGCCATACCAACTAGCCCACGCTGACAAACTTCTAAGTCGCAAACGACATAGCAGTATTGTGAATTTGGACCTGGACAGTGCGCAAGTAGTAACCAGCTGCATTGTGAGACATCATCATCATCATCATCATCATCAGCCTGACTACGCCCACTGCAGGACAAAGGCCTCTCTCATGTTCCGCAGTTAACCCGGTCCTGTGCTTGCTGCTGCCAATTTATACCCGCAAACTTCTTAATCTCATCTGCCCACCTAACCTTCTGTCTCCCCCTAACCCGCTTTCCTTCTCTGGGAATCCAGTTAGTTACCCTTAATGACCAGGCATTGTGAGACACACGCCTTAAACTACCTTGATGTCCTCAAGCGAATAAAACCTTCCCACAAGTTCTGCCCGGGAGGTTTCATATTCTGAGAATCTTCGTAGCTCTTCTGACGCGACATGAACTTTAGCAGAATTTTTCAGAGCATCTCGACTGTTTTAATCAGCAGTTGATCTTAATTTATAGTTCTTTTCTTCATATATAGAGACACAATGATCACCTTTTTTTCCGTCACTTTATGGCAGGGCTGCCACTCATAGATGGCGCCACGAAAATGATGTAAAAAGACGATATATAAGGAACCCACAAAGTCACTCTATATGGTTTATACCATAGAGTTTCGCAAAATTAACTAGAAGGCACTCTGGCACTGCGATCGTTCAGCGACCATAGGAATGATGGGTAGTACACACATTTGCCTAGTCTTCGTACTTGCGGGCGGCGAATCGTACTTGCGGCTTCATTTATTGCTGTTTTTCAGTTTTGTTTTGAAAGAAAAAACGAACCCTTTTGAACTTATGGACTTGATTCGAAATAGTAAGCTTAAAAGAATAAGGTTGTGAAGCGCAAACGGTGAACATTTGCGAATTTATGTTTTCGTGAAAAAAAAAAAACAGCTCCAAGCCACACAAACACACACGGAGCCAGAAGCAGGCCAAAAGTACGAAAATTAAACAAATGTGTGTACTACCCATCATTCCCATCCTCGTTGAAGTGCCGTTCATTGCAGCTCCCACAGACACTAGCGCCAGAATTCCCTCTAGTTAGTATTGTGGGAAACTCTATGGTTTATACAGCATATCTCGTCTGGAATAGGACGCCGACGACCACCAACAGACGACAGGATAACGAATGATCCCGGCAGGATCGTGCGAACAAAAAGAAAAAAGGCGAAGCTAAGGTAAAACAAAATGCCGGACGGACGGAAAAGTTGACAGCGATGAACTGCCGGAGTGGAGCGGAACAATGAGACGGAGATGCGTCGGACAAGAACAAGAACAAAAAAAGCAAACAAAAGAACGAGAAACGAATAAACAAAGCAATCGAACGTAAACGCACGTGGAGCGTAGCAAACGACCCCGGCAGCGCAACCGAACGGGAAACGCGAATACGCGCGCAACGCGAGAACCAGCGAGAACCAGCGAGAACACACAAAGGAAGTGCGAGCGGTTCGATCGTCTCTAGCTAAGCTGTACTACGTACGCTCCCATTCATCGCGGACAATCGCAAACAATCGCGCAACCCTAGCACGCAATCTCGCGAACGCGTCGTATTGCTTTCCCTCTCTCCCCGACCGCTACTACCAGCGCATCGACAAACGCGACTCCCGCGAGAACAAAAGGAAACACACGAAACCAACGAAACCCGAACGCCTCTCGTCCGCGTGATGTGCAATGCGAGCGCAGCGGCGCGCGACGGCGGCGACCGGCGAAAGCGCGTCCGCGCGCGATGATAAACGGGTGCCGCAACGCCTAACCAATGTCGATCGTCTGTCGCGGCCAGCAGGCGGAGTTTCGTAACAGTGCGCTGTAATGAACTTTGGCACTAGTGTCTATGGGAAATGCAACGCATGACGCTTCAGCCGTCATGGGAATTCGGGTTAGTAGTAGTAGTAGTATGCGGATTTGAACAAGCTTCCCGGGCTGTGTTCTAATACTCACCGTAGACGGCTAAATAGACAGCTAAATGGACGGCGGCCATCTTAAGTCCTATTCCAATTCTCACGTAGCCGGCAAAATGGACAGCTCCGAGAAGACCGCATCGTAGACAAATACGATGCAGGCTACTTTGCTGTCTAAACAAGATGGCGACTCCGCGAATCGCTCCGATAGATCGGATATCGCCGGAACGGTCGTCTGCACACAAGCTGACGCTTTCCCAGACGCTCAATGTGGGTAACGTTTATTTGTTTTTGATTTCAACGCGAAATAAGCCAGAAAATACGACTGTTACGCTGGTTTATTTTAACTTTTCCTTCTCGACGCGAGGTGGCGCATTGTCGCGTAAAAGCAGTCTGAATGTGTTCCCTTTCTAGGATTGCATGGGCTCGATGCTGTCTTCTAAGCGGTCTTCGTAGACTGTCTATGTGCTGTCTAAGAATTGGAACACAGCCCTTATTTGGACTCCGCCTGGCTCCGCGTGGTCCGGAGCCGCTTTGTCGCGATACGTATAGTTCAGCAAATGTTGAGTAGTTCTACTTCACCACCTTAAACTTTTGAGCTGACCAATCCAAGTCGCGGGTTTGATACCGGCGGCGGCGCTCGTATTTCGATGGAGGTGAGATGGTATATGTTCTGCGAGTCGTCAGTGCATGTTAGAAAGCAACTGGAGGCCAAATTTTCAGGAGCCCTCCGCTGCGGCGTGCCCAATAATGACATCATGGTTATGGCGCACAGGACCACAGATAATACATTCTTACCCCTTTAAAGACAGTCACAAACTGAACTTTTTCGAGGTTAACGCCTGCATACGACTCTTAGAAGAGATTATAATTATCTCCAAGAGAGAAAATAACTTGTATCTTTAAAAATGTGGCATGTTATTATTATTATTATTATTATTATTATTGTTGTTGTTGTTGTTGTTGTTGTTGTTGTTGTTGTTGTTGTTGTTGTTGTTGTTGTTGTTGTTGTTGTTGAAGTTGTTGTTGCTGTTGTTTTCGTCATCACTGCGGTTTGCTGTTTAGCATTTCCCGATATGACTTCTCAGAAACGCGTATTTCATCGCAGCGTGTGTAATACCCGACTTGCACGCTCTATACGACAAAATAAGTACCCACGTACCTCGGCCTAGTGTGCGAGCCGCTTCGATAAATCCCCTCGGGCGTCTACGAGCTATAGGAACGAAAGGCACAAGACACTCGTGAAACGCGGGCAAGAACACTCATCTAGGCGCGGTTCGCGTGAATTAACCCCCCCCCCCCCTCCCCAACAAACATACCAGATATACACATGCGAAGCAACGCGCAGTGCGAAACGACTGACATAGTGTTTCGCGAGAGCACGACGTATATAGCCAGCGCAGTTGACAACAGCTGCCACGTGCAAAGTTCGAGTACGGTATTTAGCGCTATACCAGCATATCCTGTTCCTCTAGCGCCATCCTGCGGCACAGAAGTTTCTCACGACGCATATCGTTACGCGCGTTATACGTGTTCTCAGAAGGCGGCAAGCTATAGCTGTAAGTATACTTCCTCTCGAATAAGAATAACACCTGTCGTAAAATTCCGAACAAGCGCCCTCCCTGCGGTGAACTATAATACAAGATTGTGGAGGAAATGCCCCTTTGCTCGGTCGTGGAGCGAAAATTCATGACAGCGAAGGAAGAGGCACTACGAATTAAAAAAAAATACACACCCGTGCTTCTAATCAAATGCTTCACTAAGTGCGAACGCACTTAATGTTTCGAAATGGTGAACGAAACAGTGAACGTGGTGAGAGGGGAGGGCGGATCACTTGCTCTGTGATTGGAACGTATTCATCTCTCAAAAAAAAAGGGGGGAGGGGGGGGGCACTTGTTCGGTATTTTACCGCGTACATAAGATGCTTACCGATTGGGTCCGCAGAGTGTCCCGAGATGAAAAAGTGATATACACTGCAAAACCCAATCCGCTTGTTAACGAACACAAAAGAAGTGAAGTGTTCAGCTTTCACGTTGCATCATGCTCGACACCGACCTAAAGGTCGTGGGTTCGAATACCGGCCGCGGGGCGCCGCCTTTTCGACGGAGGCCCGAATTCCCGAAGTCCACATGCTCGGTGAAGACCCTCGGGTGGCCAAACATTTGTGGAGTCCCTTGACTACACGGCGTCCTTTCTGGCCATATCGTGGTTTTTTGGAGGTTAAAAATCCCGACAAGTGAACGGTTGCAGCACGGGAAGGCCCGAGCGTATACGAGATGCTGTTCAAAGGACGAAGTCTAGACTTACAATTGAAGTTAACCAAAAGAAGGTGTTCACTTCATATTGTTATTAATGTACCAAATGGCCCATAAAGCCGCATTGTTAATGAGTACGAGTTACCGTCCTTATATAATCTGATATACCTAGTGTGCATACAAGTGGAGTGCTGAAGTGCCGATGGAACCAAAGGTCATACATCTACCTAGGTGTTGCGCAACGTTCAACCACGCAGGTTTGTAATCCCGACGCCTCGTTGATAAAGGGGGCGTTCGTAAATCTTCTTGCTTTCAACAGAAGTTAAAAAACAGCGCTAAAAAGACGGGACAAGAAAAGAAAGGACAACAGGACAGCGCCCTGTCCTGTTGTCCTTTCTTTTCTTGTCCCGTCTTTTTAGCGCTGTTTTTTAACTTCTGTGAACATGAACCAACCAGCCCAAATGCGTACGCTTCTGCTTTCAACAGTGTTTATTTTTACGGTATAAGCAGTATGTTCAACAGGTGTTTCGACGACCTGTGGCCAGCACAGCAAGACCTCAATCGCTATAATGCGCCAAGAAACTCTATTTAACTAAGCGTGACCAACGAACGAACGTTATAGGCAGATAGATAACTCGCTAGCAATGTAAATGACCATGTAACCAACTCCCGAATAACCAAGCGAGTAACAAATTGATCATCTGATTAACGGCGTGCTCGGTACACCTGTGTCACCGTACAGACTGACTGCAGGTGGAAGGTTGTTTTTAATTCTTAGGTTGTCACGAACGATACCGGTTATTGAAATTCACTTTCGAAATTCCCTGTCACGTGCTCCCATTACGTAATTCGCGGTGAAAGAAAGAGAGAGAGAGAAAGATGCAAGGAGTAGCAGGGAGGTTAACCGGACGCACGACCGGTTTGCTACCCTGTACTGGGGAAAAACATGAAAGAGAGAAAAAAGATAGGAGAGAGGGAAGAAAGACACACATAATCACGAGCACATTCGGGGGAGCACGCGCAGTCCTCAGGCGCTCACTCGGATATGTTTGCGCTCAAGTACTGTTTCCGTACGGCTGCTAAAATAGAGTTGCCTCTTGCTCGTTGACAGCGAAGCGACATCTCTGGGCGGGCATGCGTAGAATGTCGCAAGGAGAAGGGAAGGGGGAGTGGTTGCACATTAGAGCGAGAGGAGGTGTGAAGAAGAAGGCAAGGGATTCCGGAATCTTGGCAACGCGCGCTTGGAACGCGCTTCTCGTCACACGGCCCCGTGTGTCT
This sequence comes from Rhipicephalus microplus, assembly GCF_043290135.1. Lineage (NCBI taxonomy): Eukaryota > Metazoa > Arthropoda > Arachnida > Ixodida > Ixodidae > Rhipicephalus > Rhipicephalus microplus. The sequence continues at coordinate 171,889,278 of NC_134705.1, forward strand.
CAATTGTCTACTCACACAAACACGCGCCTGTATATATATATAAACACCAGAGGCTGTTGCCGGGCTAACAAAAAGGTTTCCAGGAGTGCTTCTGCGCTAAACGTGTTGTTACCGCGCCGCTGGCGTTACTTGTTGTATACCCCCCACGGTTTCCCGAGCCGGTAGGTATTCATGCCTCAGAAGGTTGCGACTTTCTGTTGCCTCCTGGTGTACTGCGGCGAAGAAAAAAAAAAGAGTGTTTGTCGTCCCCGTTTCTTTCTACGCAGTACACTAGGAACAATGACAATAGGTCATTGTCGTCCCTGTTTTCTCCAGCGCAGTACACCACCCTGTAAATCGGAAAACATGCGCGTATCTTATATGTTCACCGCAAGTATAGGGTGGCAGACACCAAACACGGCAGTTGAATTTAGCGAGTTATCACCGTTGGCATTAGTGTCAACAACATACGCCGTTCAAGACAGGGGGGCCGAAGAGGCTGGCAGGACGATACTGCCATTATAAGCAGATCGATCAATCAAGACTCAGCTTACCAACCAAGCAATCAAAGCAACAAAATAAATGAGTTTGCTGTCGCCACGCTAACAATTCTAGTCAACGTACACCGACCGCGTCGCTTCAGACAATAAAAGCAAAAGCGTTGTGCTTCGGACGCGATAGGGTGACACGGATCATCAATCAGCATAACTGGACGACGATCCGCGAACGGTGCCCGAATCCGGCAGCTGCTCGGCCATGTGCCGGTCATCAATACTCGTTACCCGCTGCTTGGCGGCGCTGCGGTCGCGATACGCGTGTGTTCCGTGAAGATGAACGGAAGCGAGACAAATCGAAGCCCGCGCGGAGCCAAGACTCCGTGTACCGGAAATTGTGTGTGCAGTGCAAACATTGCCTCAGAGAACAGGTGACTCGAGCGTTAGGTGCGCTGGTGACCACAGAGGCCTTAGATGCAATCCGCACTGGAAACCTCTGATCTAAAATACAGCTAATTGAGAATGAAAGTAATGTCGTACAGCATGCAGAGCACTGGCGTATGGGACGAATTGTTGCAAATTTATGCAAATAGACGTGCAAAATTTTCTATTTATGTGTGTAATACAACCCACATACAAACACGCTCACGAACATACGTAGGGTATGGTTACGCCCCTTTCCCCCTAAATAAATTATTGGCTACACGATCTGCCTTCGCACACAAAATCAGTGTATGCCTTATTGAACTTTTTGCGTGGTATACTGGCCTATTGAATAGGCTATAGCACCCCAGCTCACTTTTATTTCTTTTCTCTCCCGCGCGTCTATTTCGCTATTCGCTTTCTTTCCCGTCTTTATTCCCCCTTCTCCCTTGCCTTAGTGCAGGGTAGCAAACCGGATGCTCCAATTTCTGGTTAACCTCCCTGCCTTTCCCTCATTTTATTCTCTCTCTATACTGCCCCAAAGAGTGACCATTCTGCGGCGTAGAATTAAGTAAGATCATACTCTCGGAAACAACGTTTCTGCGAGAGAACTCCGGAGCAGAGGCGTAGCCAAAAATTTTCTTTCGATTGGCGAGGTGGGAGGCGGGGAGGGGGCACCTCTTTGACTTGTAGTTGGGCCCGGCCAGGTCGAGTGTCATGTTGTGCTCAGTATCACATAGCAAAGGTAAAGAATCGCGGAAGGGGGTGGCCCCACGGCTTGTTAAGCCACTGCTCCAGAGCCCTTCCATATTTTGTGAAGCTGGAAGCCAGTAGCGCCGGCTACACGTTCTGCGTCGGCCGCTCTATAACTTCGCTTTCACACCCATCGATTCGCACTCCCGCGGGCTTCGACGTGGCGTTACCTCGATTACCGCTTTTACTCCAGCGAGTGGCCGACGCGAGTCTGTTCAATAGCAATGCAAAGGGCAAGCGCTGATAACGGCGCCAGCGTGATCTCGACGTCACTAGACAAAGGGAGCACTACGATTGGTTGGCACTACGATCGGTTGGAGCACTACGATTGGCCGAGTATCGCGAAGTTTGTGAAAGGGGCGTCGGCCGTGTTGAGGGAAATCGAAAACTGTACGCATCTTCAGCCAACGGACGCAATCAACCAAAGCCGAGTCGTGTACAGCTTCGCCAAGTGCTCCGACAAGCTATACGTGGGAGCTATTCTCCCGGTGTCCGCCTAGTGGACATGTCCACTTCGGAGGAGTGAATTCAGTTACTCTACAGAGTGGCGAGCAGTGACGTCACTCTTGACCAGGTCGACGCAAAGAACCCACCAGTACATTGCCAGTGCAAAGAGAATGAAAGTGGACAAATTGCATAGCAGCATGACTCTAAAAAAAAACTTGGTATGAACGTGTTGAGGTGTTGAGAGTGATGCGAGAGAATGCCAACCGACCTTCGGGGTGCTTCAGGCGGGCGGCCGCTTTAAACCCAATTCAAGTGCTGACGTGACTTAAAGCTCATGCACAAACATTCGAGATGTTCGTCCACAAACGGATCACTGGGGGCAACGTTCGTTGCGTAGGAACGCATTCCATACGTTTCTCATTTGTGTCGAGAGTTGCGAAAGCTTCGAGACGTCAAATCGAGCTTGTGGAAGAAAGACCGAAAAAAGGCAGCGCGCTGATGGCCGAGCTTCAGTCGAAAAGTGCCGACCGAAGTGGACAGTCCACTAAGTGGACACGACGAGAATCGCCCTCCACATTTGCATGACCAAATGTGGGCAATCAAGCGGGCCCAGACAGCGGAGGAAAGGCTATAATAGCCTCATCCGCACATAATGCCCGGATAGCCTGAGCCGGGGCAGGAAATTTTGCACGAGCTTTCTTTAATAAGCTCTGTTTCGCCGTCCCTCCGTCAGTCCATCCGCCCTATAAGAACGTCTAATGAAGTTCCTACGAGACTAGAACAATCGGGTAACAGCTCGAGGAATGGGACAAACGGATTCGGGCAGACGAAGCCCTTGCCTATCTCTGTCTCTCTGCACTGCCCATTGCATTCTGGCTTCATTCATATAGTATGCACCAACCAGTTTAAGTCAACACTTCTGAAGAAGCTATCTTTTTTTTTAATATAATTTTAAACAGCATCTATTTCTTCGGCATACCACAACAGAGAGATGAGTATGAAGATCGGGAGGCTAACCAAATTTCAGAATCCGTTTTGATACCCAGCTATTTCCCCACCTCGGCACATCTAAGTTCCCTTCCCAGCGTCTATCTACGAAGCACACACAGTAGACACCCCTAAATACCAGTACTACCGCAGCTGCCGACCCAAAACATTCGAACAGGCACCAAGGATATACGCGTGAAAAGCGTGCACGAACAACCAATAAACAAAACGATACTACATAGTGTGTGTCGTAAACACACAGATGAGTATCCTTATCATGCAACACAGTGGGTGCACGAAGTGTGCACATCAAGACAAAAGGGGAAAAAAAAAAACTTGAACATCGGCGATAAACAGACAGCGAGATCGGTGAAAATGTTATGCCCCACAGTAAAATTTTCTCGAAAAAAAAATGCTGCAAGAACCTTTTTCACTTGTATCAAATCCCTGCACTATACCCGCTAGGTATAAGTTCGCTTCATGATTCGAATCACTACAATCACGCGGGTATTCGTTCTTACTTTTTTTTTTATTTTCGCGAAGAGGCATTAAGGGACAGTAGCGCATGCAAATTATATCCTTCTGAACACAGCCATGACGTTGATGTTCATATCCAGCAGAGAGCGATTTCGCTCCCGAAATTAAGCCTAAACCAATAAAGAGGGGAAAAAAAGAAAGAAAGGCTAGGCAATACAACGCGCTATAAAATTACTGCAGTCTATATTAGAAAATGTGCTCACCAGTTTTTGCTCGATATAAGAAAGAAAAAAAAAGAAAGAAGGAAAGAAAGAAAGAAAGAAAGAAGGAAAGAAAGAAAGAAAGAAAGAAAGAAAGAAAGAAAGAAAGAAAGAAAGAAAGAAAGAAAGAAAGAAAGAAAGAAAGAAAGAAAGAAAGAAAGAAAGAAAGGATACAGAGCTGCAGAGAGCGAGGTATTTTTAAAGGCTCCATTGCGAGTATCGTAATTTATATACACGCGTGAAACCGACGGACACCTCGATTCGAGCACGGCGTCGTAATGGAGATTCGTGACGCCATAAAGACGGCCATAACGCGGTTACGCAGAAGGCGCTGGCACGAGCGAGAGCGGTTTATGTTCCGTTTTGTCGACTCCGCTGCGCAACGCGCGAAGAAAGGCCGTGTGTATACGCTGCGGTGCTTCCAGTGTTGATCGGCAACGTACGTGGAGGAGAGACTGCGTCGTTTCAGTATGAGCGAGAAAGAGAAGGAATAAAAGGGAAAGAGGGATCGGACATTGTGAGCCACTAGAATGCGTTGCGCTCAAAGTCAATAACAACTATCACACCTTAACAAGACAGACAGACAGACAGACAGACAGACAGACAGACAGACAGACAGACAGACAGACAGACAGACAGACAGACAGACAGACAGAAGAAGAAGAAGAAGAAGAAGAAGAAGAAGAAGAAGAAGAAGAAGAAGAAGAAGAAGAAGAAGAAGAAGAAGAAGAAGAAGAAGAAGAAGAAGAAGAAGAAGAAGAAGAAGAAGAAGAAGAAGAAGCCCAAACAATGGCTCATACCCACTCGGTGGGACTGGCCAAGAATTGATCACACGAATTGTTAGACACCCGCCACGGTGGTCTAGAGGCTAAGGTACTCGGCTGCTGACCCGCAGGCTACGGGATCGAATCCCAGGTGCGGCAGCTGCATTTTCGATAGAGTCGAAAACATTGTATGCCCATGTGTTAGGATTTGGGTGCACATTAAAGAACCCCAGGTGGTCGAAATTTCCAGAGCCCTCCAGAACGGCATCTCTCATAATCATATGGAGTTTTGGGACGTTGAACCTAACATATAAATGAATCAATGAACCAATCAATCAAACAAATTTTTAGGCATTTCCAGTATTAAATATCGATTAAAAAGGAAGAAAAGACCGTCATATTTCTGTCTTCTCACTCAGTGTACTTACGGCCTCCCGTCACCCTCTGCAAGCTATTGCGCAATTAACGTGGTCTTCCACAGCCTCCGTGATCGGCAACACCATTTCACCAACGCACACTGTCATGCGGCGATGTGATCACGCGATTTGGCATCACAAACGTAACAGAGACGTCACGATAAAGAGAGTGACGTCACGAATTTGATTGATATGCTAAATCGTGATGACGTAATTACATGATGCCGTAATCAAACGAACGACTGTGTGCATGACATCAGTTGTTTTAAACCATCACCGAATGGCCACTCCAAGCAAGTGTGTTTAGAAAAAGTGGTTAACGATTTGGAGCACTAGGTGCTCAACTTAGATACTTCACATTATGGGGAACTTTCAAACAAGTGCCCACTAAGCCATAATTATTCCTTTTACGAATCAGCGAAGGGCCCAATTCGCGTTCGTAAGGCGCAGCATGCGAACCTGCGCAGATGAACACTTTGTTTATCCTTTTTCTGTTGAATAAAATTAAATACAACGTCCAGGTTAAAATTTCAACGTCGATATTATTTTTTCTACGATAATTGAACAGCGTCCTGTAATCTGGATCTTAGAAACTATTTTCCTGACACAAGAAATAATAAGTGTTCAAGCAATGCAATGCGACCGGTACAGTCTGAGCTGAAACGCAAATCGGAAACCGGAACTCATGGGTAGTGCGCTAATCATTGCAGAGCAAGCGTTTGCACATTTTATAGCGTCATTTTGCTATTTATTTTTCTGCGCTCTTCTAATCAACACGTGGGCACCAATCTCAACTTTCAGGAGGCGATGTTTGGTTTTCAAGTCTTCCGGGAAGGAAGTGTTTTTTTTTTTTGTTTGTTTTGTTTGTTTGTTAATTAACGAAAAGAAGAAGCCTACTTCACGAGTTCTAGCAATGCAAATTTACCTAACGTAAAGATATTTTAATATTAACCTTTTTTTATCGACGTACCTGGATACTGAAGTTCATTCCTGGATACTGAAGACAGACACACAGACAGACACACAGACAGACCAATTTTTTTTCGTCTAACGTCCCCAAGAAAGACTATCGTCTTTAAAAGCTCCTTTTCAGTCCCGCAGGGTGCACTTAGCGCGTAGAGGGCGCCCACGTAGGGACTCAATTAATCAATCGACCATTTTATTTCCATATATATTTCTATATAGTGAATGTTTCAGCTGAACGAACTTTATCTGCGGAACTGGCCTCATTTAAGAAATCAGTTAATGAAAGTTTCGCGCTGTGCAGTACTGGCGTAGCAGTGCATCCGGCTTTGAAATCGCCAATCCATCAGTGGCGGTGAAAGATCGCTTGCACATGCAGCACTACCACGGCAAAGCGGTCGAGCGGATGACTAGAACAGACCACGCATGGCCTCCGAGATTTAGAGCGCGCGGCGTGCGCACCCGCTATCTAAGAGGTCATGGTGCACGTGCCTTTCAGTGCCTATGCAGATCTATCAGATTTGTGATTTTTGTCCAGGATTCCTTCAAAATCAAAGCTTTTTCGTTAAATAAAGTTTCCTTATTTCATTCCATTCCTCCAAAACCCCCAAAAAGAAGAGTGCTACAAAGAACTTGTAATGGCTGAATCAGGCTCAGATCCCCTGTCGGCAGCCGAGGTTGTAGGATCTATTGGAAAGTTGCGAGGCTTCGCATCGTAGCAACAAGCTGTGCCACAGTTCAGAGAGTTCACAAAAACGCCGACTCTGTAGACAGCTTCGCCTCTTCTTGCGTTTTAAGGACACTAATCCAAATAAAAATAAGGAATTATTTTTTTCTAAATTACTTTGAGAATGAAAGCACATCCCACGTTTTATTTAATTTATGTTTCCAAGCTGTTCCGAATTACAGTCAGCATTTACTTTAGTAAACTTTCATTCAAGCAACCTATTTGCGTGGGTGCCTTCAAGTTCAGCAATTTCGTGTTCACTTTACATCAATAGGCAATTCTGTCAAGTTACAAGCACAAAAGGACGTCCGAAAAGATATGCCGAAATGAATTCTTCAAAGGATCGACCACTTTTTAGCTCATATTTTTTTCTTATGTTGTACAAATTACCGATTACGGCGGCGTAACAGAGGGGCCGATATGGAACACCGTCGCCCACAGAAGATATACGGTTACAGATAAACAAATACGACCCTCCCCCCCCCCCCCCTGTACACCTCCTCCAAACATAAAAAAAATAAATGAAAAGAGAGGAGGTTCATCGGCGGGTTCATTGAAAAACACATCTTCGCAATCTCCACCGCGCGGCTCGCTCCTTATCTCCATAATCTGGCTGCTCTATCATTATAGTCCCGTTTCTTCCACGACACAGTATTTTTTTTCTTGTTTACTTCTCTCGCCAAGCATTACAAAAAGTCATTATTTAATACTCTGATGTCAATTTGTGACTTTCTTTATTTTCAATAGAGTTTTTGTTGACGCATAACTTAATAGCCCGTGCGATTTTTCGCAATTGGTATACCGAATGGCTATTACTCCCTGACCGACGTCGAACAGTCAAAAAGACAGACGAATGTTTACACAGCAATGTGAAGCGTACGGATAATAGCAGAGCGCGGTCATCACTAAGCGACGAGAAAAAAAAAACAAATCCGTATATACAGCGAGTAATCACCGGCCACCTAAAGTGGCACGGTCAATATAATATATCGGACTGACCTCTCTCCCATCCTCTGGATTGTCTCGTCCTGGACGAGCCGACACTATTTCTTTTCTTTATTATTATTGCCTTTTATGTGTGCGCTTGTGTCAAGAATGGATGCCATCTGGACAACAGGTAAAACAAGGCGATTCCTCGAATTCCCTTATCAATGTCGGGTCGTCGGGCCAACGCGGGCAAAAGGACAATGCAGGCAAAGGGAAAACACAGGCAAATGTACAACGTAGGCAAAAGAACAACAATCACATAAAGGAGTCGCACGTAAAGAAGTCAGAATTACAGGGCGACTGCGACAGATAGATATAGTGTAGTTTACGTCAATGTTTATAGGTCACAGAGCATGATATAAGAGAAGCGTGCGTAGGCCAGGGAGAGAGAGAACGCGCCCAGTCGTGTTGCACGGAACTACGGGCGCATCGAGTTCGGCGTGTGCCTTGGGTAATGGCGATTAATCATTCCCTCTTCTTCGTTTCGTTACTCTTCGTATAGTAACAGTTACGTGCAGCGGACATCATTACGTTGTGCAGTGTTACGTCGTCTCACGACCGGGGTTATGGGAGGCCAATATTTGGTTTCTCCTTCACGCCTTCTGCGAAAACAGTGACGTCCGTTAGAAAAGAATTTCTCGCGCGTTGTGCAATATTAACAAGAACAAAATAAACAACTCCCAACATTAGGATTACTCTAAATGGCTACTTTCCTTTCGGAACCATGCACGATAGCTCTACGACACAAACAAGGACATTTACTAAACAGAGAGCCCACCCTTTTGTAAGCCATCCCCTGTTCCAACATATATCGATACGATAAGGTAGAGTGTAAACGTCGACTTTAGAGGGATGAGAACGCTTTGTACAGACGCTAACTCATCATCATAATCATCTCGATTTATCCGGTACATTGCAGTTCACATGCTCTCACAATGAACTCAATTTAAGTTACCGTAAGCAAGCTAGTTCCATTTGCTTACGGTACCTCCTGGCGTCCTCAGCTGCGCTTTCCGATCATTTGGTACGTCTTCCATCAACCTAACCAAGACGTTTATAAAAAAAATGCATTTTTTAAACCTTTTTGAGCCTGACCGGCCATAAATTATCTTTATTTCGTAATTGTTCGGGTTTTACGTCCCAAAATCAGGATATGATTATCTGGGACACCATAATTGCGACCACCTGAAGTTCTTTAAAACGTGCCCCTAAATATTGTTGCTGGCCACCACACTTCCCAGAACGGAAGTGTGGTGGCCAGCAACAGTAACGCGGGCAGTGCACATACCAAGCACCGATGTTCGACTTCCGTTGGCAACTCGAACAGTAGAGAACATAGCTGGTGTGAGAACCTTTTTCAGGCGAGATCGAAGTGTAGAACTCATAACAGATACTTGGGCACCAGTGTCAATTAGAGCAGTAACGGCGTGGCCATCAACGAACACCCGAAGTAAATTGCGTCTTGAATTTGTAGCCGGTTGAGGGTTTTCGTTCCGAGTCGTCAACGCAGCGCCACCTCCAGGAGCTGCACTCGTCAGTTTCCCGGGGAATGGCCAGAATAAGCCGGTGACGGAGAGCGGCGGCGTTGAGGGGAGCGTGACGGCCGACCCTGAGGTGACGGCGAGCGGCTGGACCAGTTTCTCTGGGCGACGACGTCAGCGTAGGACGGTTCGGAGCGTGGAAATGAACGGCGAGCTGAAGGGTCCAGAATATGGTCATCCGGAAAACCGGGTTGCGAATAGTGTCCGCGGTCCTGACGGCGATCTACATTACGAAAGCTTGGCCGGAAATACGACCTGTTGCGGCAATGGCGGGAGATGTGCCCAACTCGAGAGCAAGAAAAGCAGATTGGTCGATCATCATGCGTGCGCCACTCAGATGGATTTCGGTAGCGTGGTGGAAACCGAGGAGCCGAAGCTGCCGCAGCGACAAGTGGAGCAGAGTGGTGGTCAGCGTTGTGGACGGGAGTGCTCATGGGCTGCGGCATAAGTTTGGCGGGCTGGGGAACCTGGACGCCTAGGTTAGCAAACTCCTGACGTACGACGGCTTGAATAAGCGAAACTGTTGCCCAGTTGTCTTGCGCAGGGGGCTGATAGGAAGCGGGTGCCATGGCTTCCAGCTCCTGGCGAACAATCCTTGCGATATTGGCAGGAGGGGCGAGTGAACGGGGCGCTGCAGAATCCTCGCAAGACGAAGTCGCAGCAGTGTTTGGTAATCTCGCGATTTGGTGGGTGATTCGCCTGCTTTTAGCTTGCTCAAATCGCCGGCATTCAGATATGATGGAGTCGACAGTGGTGCAGTTCTTGCACATTAGTATGTTGAAAGCATCATCAGCAATGCCTTTCAACACGTTGCTGATCTTGTCCGCCTCGGACATGTTTTTGTCCGTCTTCCGGCACAGTGCCAGTACGTCTTGGATGTACGTGACGTACGACTCCGTCGATGATTGAACACGCGACGCGAGTTCCTGCCTGGCTGCCATCTGACGAGCAACTGACCGACCGAACAAATCGCGAAGTTTTTGCTTGCATGTGTCCCAGCTGGTTAATTCTTCTTCATGCGTCTCATACCAGGCGCGTGCCGTACCACGTAGGTAGAATAGAATATTTGCCAGCATAAGCGTTTCGTCCCACCTGTAGTGCTTGCTGACGCGCTCGAATAATGCGAGCCATTCTTCGACGTCCGTGCTGTCCGTCCCGGAAAACGTGCCAGGGTCGAGAAGATGGGGGGGAATCACAGGCGATGGAGCCGGCGCGGATGGCGAGGCCTGAGTGCCAGTTTCAGGCATCGTGGCTGGACAAAGCTGGCGTCCACTGCGGAGTTCCAGAGCCGGGTTGTGTGAAGACCCAGCACCTCCACCAAAAAATGTTACGGGAAAGATTTATTCACCGAGAGCTGGTCTTGCTAACGGCTTAGAGAGCGCACAGTCAAGCAGGCCAACGGGAGCAACTTCAGAGTCCAACCCACTACCACCTCCTTGTCGTCTCCTTCATTTGGGTGCCAATTCAGCTGTGTTGGTGCGACAGTTCCATACACGTATCAATATAATCACGCGGGCCTGTAGCGCTACGCCTACATCGAAGCGCCAGCCATGCGGACGGGATTCGATCCCGGGTCCTTCGGCTAAGCCGTTGAGCGCAATAACCCCCGCGGCGGGTTGTTGTAACAAATAAAACAGAGACTGACGATAATGAACAAGTTCTGTGGGTAGTCGTGAGACCTTCTCAACCTTCGAGATCATCACCATCATTACCATCACCCACCGCGCTTTCAAGCACCTCACATCACGCCCCAACGCAAGACGACAATAAAGGATTTCAGTATGTCCGGCACACCGCTATACGCAAAAAATTTAAAAAATGTGCGCATGCGTGTACCGGTATAACGGGTGTGAACTGCGCATTCGCGCGGCCAGGAAACTTGGCCGCGCCGCAGAAATTTGCGGTTGCCTTCCACGTCGAATCTGGGTGTGTTCCAATACTCACCGTATAGACGGCTAAATAGACAGCTAAATGAACGGCGGCCATCTTAAGTCACATTCCGATTCCCACGTAGCCGGCAAAGTAGAGAGCTCCTAGAAGACCGCATCATAGACAAATACGATGCAGGCTACTTTGCTGTCTCAACAAGATGGCGACTCCGCGAATCGCTCAGATAGACCGGATCTCACCAGAATGGTCGTCTGCACACAAGCAGACGCTTCCCCAGACGCTCAATGTGAGTAACGTTTATTTTTTTTATTTCAAGTCGAAATAAGCCAGAAAATACAACTGTTACGTTTGTTTATTTTAACTTTTTCTTCTCGGCGCGAGGTGGCGCATTGTCGCGTAAAAGCCGGCTTGGTGGCATTAGCCACCGCCCGTTCTAAAGGGTACAGCCATATCAATCCATCCATCCATCCAGCCGTCCAGAAGTGTTCCGATTCTCGAGCAGCTTGGGCTCGGTGCTGTCTTCTAAGCAGTCTGCATAGACTGTCTACGTGCCGTCTAAGAATTAGAACACAGCCTCTATCGCGTTACCGTGACGCGTCCTGTATAGCTACAGCTGGCTTCGAATAGATAACTATTTGCTTGATATTCATGTCCTAAAGCTTCGACAGCAAAGTATTGGTGCCGCACTGTTTTCGGGGGACTTACTCAAATGATCATTGCTGTAGGCTTAGTGAGTGGCGCTCTGGAAAACTCGGCTGTCGTAGAACACGTGTTTGTTAGTTGTCTTGTATCTTCGGTAGACGGCGCCACTTGACGTGGTGGCATCTGTATACGCGACACGCTATCCGTTAATGGGCCACGCCTTTGCGTTGCCGGAATATACCGGACAGACTAAAAAAAAAAAAAAAAAAAACCTCTCAGAAGAGCGGTGCCCTAATTCTAGCACTTGCAGCTGAAGAGACCGCTACAAAACAGAACGTACGTACGAGTGTGCAGATTATACGCGTCTCGTATGCAAAATGCGACACGCGATGCGAGAAAAAAAAAGGAAAGAAACGTGACCTGTTTGCGCTTGTTGAATAGAAAAAAAAAAGAAGAATGGCACGTATATCCAGGGAAGGTCCCGTTTTATATGTTAGCGCGACGAAACTGAATTCGGCGAGCTCCGCGGGAAGGAAAGTAAATTTATTGTTATTTTTTTAAGTGCAGTGTAAAAGAGGCTGGGCTCGGTCGGGATGAGGCAGCGTTCACTGGGTGGGATGCATGTGCGCCAACGTGGAACACGTGACGTCGGAGCCCGATGCGAAATGCGAAGCGCGTGAGGGGAAAGCCGTAGACGCTTCATCAAAGGCGAGAAGTGACAGTCCACGACAACACTAAATGATGCAAATGTCCACGGTCTAACAAAAGAAAAACGAAAGAAAACAAAATCGGGCAGCCGGAAACAGAAAACACGAGGAAAAAAGCACCAACACGCGCCCACTATAAGCTGGAGGTTTACGCCATGAACGAAAGCCATCAAGGACAAAAAAAAAACAAGAAAAACATAAGCAAGTTGATCCAGCTGACACTTGCGACGCTTCATTTTAACACGATGAAAAACCACACGAAAATCGCAGGTAGAATACAACACGAGCGCCAGCACCAACCAGCCTCAATTGACCCAACTTACCATGCTATACTGTTGATGCAAGAGATCGTCACCATGTGGTGACGAAATCAGTACGTCACAAATTGCTAAATCCATGACGTCATTCTGAAGTCAGCATGACATTGCGTCGCGTAATGACACAATCGCATGACATCGTCGCTTCGTCATTCATTGGTGAGCCTATATACCGGAGGAACTGCACAACACCGTATAGTGCACAAAAGCGTGCAGAGCGTTTCCGATCTCAAAGGCAATGACGAAATACCATAAGGTGGAAAACTACTTCGGGAGATGGGAAGAGAGGGATCAATATAACAGACTGCGAATGTAAAGAAGAACAAAATAACAAGCAAGTGTTGGCATTCGAGTCGCGTCACTAATGCATAAGTAACCTAGCTACTCTTACACTACTAACCTTAACAATGACATATGGGGGTCTTACATCCCAAACTACCAACCTTAAAGGTACCGACAACAGGCGAAAACGTGTTATTATGACCTAGTAGAAATTAAACGACCGTGAAACATTGCGACAGATTCCAGTATTCTCTTTGCGTTTGGACTAGGAGATTTATATTTTGAAATCATGCTTAAAAGTAGCAAAAACCGTTACGTCGCGCAGCCTAAGTGGAAGAGCCTTGAAGCTGGGTAATAGAATATTGAGTCTATCACTCTGCTGTACGTTGTGGCGTAGTCTGAGGCCGTCATGCGCACCAATCCTGAAAACTTGAGTATGTTTAACCAGCTCCGCTTGATTATGCGCTGTTTACGACGTAAAAGGAGTTGCACTTTGAAAAGCGGCGCTGCCGTCACAGCCGCCAGTGAACCAAGTCGGGCCACGGCGCATGCGCGCGGAGTGCGCGCATGCGCAGTGAACTGGCGCGCTCGAACACGAGCCGCTGTCGCCCTCGCTGTTCGCAGCATGTCAGTGTACGACTTCACAATCGCTGCAGTTAGAAAAAAAATTTTACTGCAAATATTGGACCGTCTTTTCAACTTTACTGTCCCTTGATTACACCCCCCGACAGATAAGCTTTCTGTTGCGCTGTAAAAAAGGGCACTATAAAGATTTATTCATTTATTCATTTAATTTGCATACACAGATACACAAGGACACAGAGGAAAGAGGGAGAGAGCAAGCTGGCAACTGCCACCTGGAGGGGCACAATGCCTGTTCACTCTTTCGGTAGGAGGGAAGAAACAGAGGAAACAAAGAGGGGAGAAAGAGGAAAGAAGATGAGAAACTAAAAAAATGACAAAGACTTCGACGAGTACGAGTAAAAAACACAAGTAAGAAATAATAAAAAAAAACCTTCTGTAAACGGGTGGCCAGGTCCGTTTGGTTCATAAATGTAAGGAGAGCTCGGTGGGCCAGGTCGCGTCGGGAAGCACAACCGCTCGGAAAGAGGTAGTGTCTAGGGTCGCACGCTTAAGTCCTAGAAATTTATATCCCTTAATCTGCAAAGACCGCTGCGTAGCAAATGTGGGACAGTGCACTACGAGATGCTCAAGTGTTTCGAAGAAGCCACAAGCTGCGCACAACGGGCTGTCCACACGGCCTTGACGGTGTAATCGTTCACGCACCAGCACAGAGCCCACTCTCAGTTTGTACAACAGCGCTCGGGAACGACGAGGCAAGCCACGGCCAGGAACACGGGGAAGGAACGATCCATTCGCCACACGCTGGTCTGGGTGCTGCTTTAGGAGGTGTCGGCGTATGAGTAGACGAGCGCTGTCCATCGTACATGTAATTCCTGGACAGTCACAGCCATCATGGTTGCACGACAGAGCAAGGCGATCGCCTTCTTCATTGCCCGCAACGCCCACGTGCGGAGGTACCCACTGTGCAGCTAGGTTGTCGGTCCCTTTTAAAGCGCTAGAATGTGCACACGCTTTAAAGTGCGGCCACTCCAGTGACGTGGATATCTCAACGCGCGCGTCACAAGATATACGCGCAAAGTAGCTGCAATTCACTGAAAAGTAAAACACACGTTGCACCACACGAAGTAAAAAGAAACATGCGGTACTCATCCAATGGCGGCAGACATTGACAAAAAGAAAGCAAATAACAAAGAAGGAAGAGGAGCAGGGCGGAGGGTCCGCCCAGTCATTACGCATAATCGTGTTGGGAACAGGACGACAGGCAGGGGGCACGCCACCGCAACCTGCGGAATCCGGCGACCCGACCTCGGCCCAATTCTCCGAGTTGACCGGCGAAACTGGGCCCTCTGTCGGCACGAACACTGCTTATATAGGGCGCGAAGTTTTCTGTTTGTCACGTGAAATGCGCATTGTTGTTCGAGGCAACACTGTAATGGCACCTTCCAGGAGCCATGACTATAGAAGAAGCCCGCGCGGTCGAAATTAACCTGGACTGAGCCGCGATTCGAGTTCATCTCGTAGCTGTGGAACAGGGGAGCTGCAGCGTTTAGTTTGACACTTACCCCCGTATTCACAAACGCTCCTCGACTCGACTTTCACCCTTCCCTTGACAAAGTTGAGCACTGCGCCGCTGCTCGGCTGAAGATGACGCTGCGCTGCGCGAGAATCGCACCATATTATCGCTGATATTCAATGACTTGCCATGCCTTGAGAGGGCGCTTCCATCGGCTTTCTCAAGTGAAGGTGAAGCGTTGAGTGAACGAACGTTCTAGAATACGGGGGTTATATTAGCGATTCTTTAAATGACTCGTGCTTTAGGTCCCAAGACAGCTGTATGACTTGGACCATCTGGTATTTCTTGAACGAGCATTGACATGACGCGGTACACATGGGTCTCTGAGATTCCGCCTCAATAAAAATGCGACCGCCGCCGGTATCGAACGCACGACCTTCAGTTCAGCAGCAAAGCACCGCCATTACAGATCCACCACGGTGGACAGAGTAGCAACGCTTCGTTCACTCGCTAACTGCAGTTTTTCCATTCGATTGAGTCCATACATGGTCGCAGCCCCGCCGCGGTGGTCTAGTGGCTAAGGTACTCGGCTGCTGACCCGCAGGTCGCGGGATAGAATCCCGGCTGCGGCGGCTGCATTTTTTCGATGGTGGCGGAAATGATCGAGGCCTGTGTACTTCGATTAAAGTGCACGTTTAAAGACTCCAGGTGTTCAATATTTCTGGAAGTCTCCACCACGCCATCCATCATAACGATGAGGTGGTTTTGGGATGTTGAACCTAACAATTAATTATTTGGTTTTTACAGATATGAAATGGCGACGGCCACACCCCACGATGGCGGCACAAACACAAATCGGTAATATAGTCTACTTTACAAAATAAAATTCAGAAGGTAGCGTATTTTCTTCTCGGTTACTTGAAGAGATCTATCTATCTATCTATCTATCTATCTATCTATCTATCTATCTATCTATCTATCTATCTATCTATCTATCTATCTATCTATCTATCTATCTATCTATCTATCTATCTATCTATCTATAATAGAGGAGAGTGTAAATTTAAGGACTTCTTTTCTTTGTAAGACGCAATATTATTAAGAACTGACAGACAATACGGTAATTAGAAAAAAAAGCTAACCAGATATAGCTAGCTACCTAGTTCGTAATTAGCTTGTTCGCTAGCTAGCTAACAACGAGTCGGGGAAACATGCCATACCCATGTAGAATGTCAGACCTGCAACGCCCACCCAGATGTAGGGGGAGACGGACTCCTTCCAACAATACACCTTCATGTTCCTCGAAGAAAAACCTTTCGTGCGGCTGCCGTCGCAATAAAGCACCGGTCGCCAAATTCTCTGGGGATAGCGAGACACAAGACCGGCCAGCATGCTATTTCCCGCGCAGGTTCCCTATTGTCCGCCGGCCCTAATGAGATACGGCACCCGACGGGTCACGATCACTCTATAACGCAGCGATGCGCAGAGGCTCTAGACGCCTGTCGGACAATAGCAAAGGTCAGAGGCACCTCGGGACGCATAAGATCAGAGGGCAGCCCTTGGCTATGGTAGACGAGTGCTTCGCGCTCTACCTCGGCAGACAAACACGCCGGTGCGGAGAGCTACGTCCAGTGCCATGTCCTTGGCGTAATGGGCTTTCCAGGTACACATCATGAGTCCAGACATCTATATGTTCTTTCTTTTCTTCATTTTTTAGTCTATGTATTCATATATGCATTCATTCGTTTCCTGGGGCGTAATGTGAAGGGCCCTCTTGCAAGGCGGATCAATCACTTCTTTTATTCCTTTGTCAGATTTTTATTTCTTTCGTTCATTCCATAGCAATCTAGTGATCTAGTTTTCATGGTGATGACACTATTCCATTAGTCTGTTCACGGTCTTTCTAACTCAACCGTCGATTGCTTGTTACTGAAGCACTCACTCATTAGGTGATTCGTGTTCTCAATAACTCTTGTACCAGAGGAGTCGAGCGTGAGTCCATCCGTCATGAAAAAAAAAAGCACGGGCGGACACGAACCACAACAACTTGGCGAGCCCCTGTATTAACGCTTAGGTAAAAAAACCAGTCAAGAAGAGGGCGGATAAGGGATAGAAGTGACACACACAACGACTGAACTATAGTAACTGCGCTTCGTTAGCTAACATCTCCCAGATGAACCAAGGCGTATGCGCTGATCAGGAAGAAAAAAAAAACCTTATCGTCGTCTTCTTGACCGTTTTTTGTCCAGGCGGCGACCGCACTGCCCAGTACCGAGTACAGTGCAAGCGCTAAACGAGAACTCTGTTCGGCGAAATGCGGGCAGGGAAGGAAAAGAACGGGAGGGTTATATGATAAGCAGAGAGGGGGAGAAGAAATAAATAAAACGAAATAATTTTTTTTCGCGATGAGTAATTTTGTCGATAGCGTAAAAAAAAAGTGCCATCATCGCGAGTCGCAATAACTCGCCCGGTACGCCTTCTCTTTGTCCTCCTTTTCATCCTCTGCGGCGTTCCCCGAACACGAACACCGATTTTTGCAGCGTGGGATGCGGGTAATTCGTATGGGAAAGCTAATAAGTACCGAGAAAGATAAAGAAAGAGATAGAAAGAAAGATAACACAATTATATAAGGGCATAAAAAGTAATTGAAAGGCAGGGAACGAAACCGACATGCATAGGAGACGGCAAAAACAGAGAACAGGGCAAAAGAAAAATAAATAACGAGCGAGAAAGAAATAGAAAGAAAAATAAACAGATATAAATAAGAAAGAAAAAAGAACAAAAAAAGTAAGGGGAAACAAAGAAGCACCCAATTTCCACAGAAAATTTGTAATTTTACTGCATAACCTCCCTTTATTGGAAAGCCTCATTACATTTCGTGGCACCACATCGATTCTTGACCAATTCCCACCAGTGGGTTTGAGCCGAAGTTCAAGGCGAACAAGATCGCCCAGCTTCGTTCTGTCTTCAGGCTTGGTGCTATTAGTGCCAAGCTGCCTGGATATTTTTGTTTTAATTTCTTCATTTATTCCGTCGCTCATACTGATTCCACTCATTTTCTTCATCATATCCTTGGTTTTTCATCGCCTATATATTCCTTCATGATATTGTTCCCTCGTTAGTTTATTCATTGACGTCACATCAATTACAGACTCATTTCTTTTTATTTTCAGTTCTTATTCATACATAACTCAATAGAATACTGTCTTCGTTAATTATTTTTCGGTGATTCAATCCTTTCATCACTTTGATTCCTTCATGGTTTAATGCGTTCACATTTTCTTACACATATTCTATTTTTTTTTCATTCATTTGCGATATCAGCTATTTTTAGAACAGTTTCACCATCTATTATACAATAAATCAAGCAAGCAAGCAAGCATGATAGAAAAAAAGAAACAATAAGAAAGAAAAGAGAAAGAAATAATGAAAAAAGGAAAGAAAAAAGAAAGAATTAAAGAAAGAAAGAAAGAAAGAAAGAAAGAAAGAAAGAAAGAAAGAAAGAAAGAAAGAAAGAAAGAAAGAAAGAAAGAAAGAACGTAAAGGGTCGATTTCTTTAGTGTCAAAAGTAACTCGGAGAAGTGGTAAACTATCACAACCCCGTCCACCCGCAAGAATAAACAAACTACCTCGACGTTTCTACCGTCGCTCCCTGCCGGAAGAGTCCAGAAACAACACTTCACGAAACTAAATTAACAGTCGTGACACTAATTATCCCTTCCCACGACGCGAAGAACGGATGGCCGTATAAATAACCAAAGCCAGCGTAAATGTCTTAGTACTGATCTCACTTTCGTCTTCCCTAATTTTATTTTATCTTTATTTATTTTGGGGGGGGGGGGAAGGGGGTTAGCTTAGTTTCGAAATACACAACCCCAGCAGCGAAGCAGAAACGACAGGCAAGCACGTTACATGCGAAAGCGCCATCTACAAGACGTCACTTTCAATTCCACTTCCGACAACATCCGACTTCGTTTACAAGACAAGGCTGGGGGGGGGGGGGGGGCGTTTAAAACAAAAAAAAGCCGGATAGAAAAGAGCTGAAGACACTTCGTGTTTAATTTTTTTACGCTTTCACAAACTTGACGAAACTGCTAACGACACCAGCAAATAAATGTAGGCAACTAAAAATGCACAGCGCAGTGATCCCTCGCCGCTAGAGCTGCTGTTTCGCTAACAAGCATGCTGTCAGGATCGCTGAAGCAAAGCTGACGCAAATTACTCGCGCGCATAGGCATGATGTTCGATGCTATCGCATGTTCGCCTTCTTTTTCTTTTAGCCGGTCGAGGGCTCTTCGTTATTTAAGTTAATGACTATCAAAATCAGGGTAACGTCCCTGGTAAGCACAGTTGAAAGACAGGACTAATTAACTATTTCAAAGAGGGTCCAAACTACAACAAAGCTACACTTAAGGGACGCCGAAGTGTTAACTAGCACTGTAACTATAACACTAATTGCGAAGCTTCATAGATCGAGATTAATAATTTAAACCCAGTTTCCGCACGACATTCCCGTGTTTGAACCCTTATACAGCGAATTGTGAGCTATTAATTATTCAGAGCGATCGAGCCACTTGAGAGTGCGACGGCTGCTAATTGCGATAACAGAGTTCCCAAATGCCTGACTACTGTCCCCCTCCAGAACTTTCATTCAGGAAAGTTTCAAATCCCCACGGCAACAATGTGGAAGCATTGCCGAAGAATTGGCGGCGCTGCAGAAAATCATCGTTGAATGAATCTTTTATAAGGCTCAGAGCACAGGTGTGGCAAAAAAGTCCAGCATAAAACTGTCGCTCGTTTAACGACGGTCGTTTATTCATTCATTATTCCCGCCTCCGATTCGAGGTCACCAGCTGCCATTGCTAATAAACCTTTTTTTTTTTTTTTGCGAGCGGTAGCCTTATTGCGAATACTGAATAGATTGAAATGAATTTTCCAACATTTACGTCGATAGACATGACGTATCTGTGTAGCAGCCATTAGACAACTACGTGGAATACTGGCCGCCTATGAGTTGTCTACAAACACTCGACAAGTCAGTCGGCTTGTAGTATACAGATTGCCCAAACCAATCAAATCAGATCAATGAAACTTGAATTGGTAATGAAGTCATTCAATCGACAGAAGTTTTGCTGGTTTATTAGTAACCGTAAGTGCTAGTTTACGTTGTGAAGCAGTCCATATCAAACTTAATGTGAAAATTAACACGACTGATTTAAATTGTTTTATTGATCACTCCCAACAGTGTACGCAGCTTTCCGTAACAGCGAAATTAGAAACTAGCCTCAGTAACGATAGATCGGCAGCCAGCCCACGCTCATGTTTATTAACTACACACTCAAGTATACGCATGGTAAAGTGTGGCCTATCTTAAGCCTATGTAATGAACTCCATCCGTCTAAATTACACTTTAAAAGGGTGTAATCAACAACACGGTGTCAACTAGCACCCGATGGATCTTCAAACGCTTCGCAACTCCAGCGAATCGCACGTGCGCTCCATGAAATGAAAAAGAGAAAGAAACGTTGAGAAATTCACGAACACGATATAACGGCGTGGGAGCATACGCGAACGAGTTTCTCTGGCTGATCTTTATATTACACTACGAAAATAGCACGTGCATGCTGCGGCGGCGTCGAGCCACAAAGAGTGGGATGGGAGCGAGGGTGAAGCAAATCAGAGAGAGAGAGAGAGAGGAGTGACATAGATATATCAAGCAAGACAATAAGGAGAACAAGAGAGCGGAAGGAAGCATGATAACGAAAGAGATATATAGCGAGACAGCAAGAGAGAGCGAGGAAGAAATATATAGATAGTGATAGAGATAGCTTGCCAAAGAGAGGGGGGGGGGGGACAAAGAAAGCGAAAGAAAGCTGAAGTAAGAGATAGATCTGGAAAGGGAAAACAGTAGCAGGATAGGTAGGATGCAGGGTAGAGCTACCTAATAGATAGATATCAAAATAAAAAAAGATATGGAGAGCGGGAAAATGTTATACAGCTAGAGAGCGAGATGGGCAAGAAAGCGCTATATAAAAACATACATCTGGATTAAGAGGGTGAGATGGAGATCGAAATGAAGCTATCAGTATAGATCTACATGGGGGAGAGAGAACTACACAAAATATCGATATGAAGATGGAGAGATAGAGAGGGAGAGAGAGAGAGAGCAAAAGAAAGGTAAGTGGAAGGACGAGAGAGGCGGCGAGGGTGAAAGCGGGCACTGCGGAAATTTCGCTGGACCGAATCCAAGTGCGCGCGTGGGCGCGCACGCATCGCACAAGCTTTGCAACGCTTCCCTTTTTAGTCTTCGCACGTTCTTCCACTCGGATGGCGACGCTCTTCGCCTGGACGTGTCCCCCATCGACCGGATACTTTTCCACTCGCCGGAATTCACACCCACAGCGCGAGCTCGTTTTTATGCCTTCTTCTGTCTTTTTTTTTTGTTGTTGTTGTTGTTGTTGTTGTTTATCCAGAGCTTCGCGTTCTTCCAAAGCACGTTGACGCGCGCGTGTATTCAGGAGGGGCTTCTTTCTGGGTCAAGCTACGTAAATAAACAGATGCTGCGTTGAGTTTAGGCATGCATGCCTACCCGCCTGTTTAGGCCGCTTTGAGAAGGCGGCTGACTCAACGATGTCCCTTCAAGAAACGGTGAAGGTTATCGTACGTTTCCAACCCTCTTACTGAAAACTCGTTGGGTCAGAAGTGCCTTTCAATACGAAATCAGCTAAAACAGCTCAAGGACGCCCCCGAGAATTCTTCGTTCTACCGTAATAAACTAGAGCGCGTGAAAACACAATGAAAAAGGCAACTTGGGGATGGCGAAGACCAAGCCTGCCATCTTTCGAATAACACGTCGGATGCTCTGTAACTCCGAGCTACGGCGGCCGTCATCCCTCCGTCGACCTTATGGGGTATATATGTGCGCTTACACGTAGGGAATGTTAGCGCTGCTTTTTAGTAGCGATGTCGGCGAGTGAGGAAAACATTTTTTTTTCCTGCTTGCTAACATCAGAATCCGCGTAAATCTTTTTCACGATCTCGCCGATGACGAACAATCCTTCGCATACTATCGAGCCTGCCAGAACGAGAGTCTCGCTATGAATGAACGAGCGGCAGGCTCTCAAACGGTAGCGAAGAGCGCATCACTGTTGACGTCTAAAAATATTTAAACAATTTTTGGTTTCGTTTCGCGACTATGGCTCCATCAAAAAAGAAAATTCCTAAAGTTCGTGCACTGGGTCTATATGGCGTCTACAGATGACAATGTACTTCATTTTTATCGACAATCAGCTGCGCAGGACCCAGTAGACGCCTTTAAAATCTATGACGTCACAACGTTTTGTTGCGGGAATCACTAGGTGGCGTCATTTTCTTCTCGCGGCTTTTCTTGCTTACCAACCGTCATTTCGCGGTAGGAGTGGTGTCGTGGAGATTATGAAATTATACTTTATTAACACGCGAAAAATCCTTTTGCTCTTTCGTGTCTCTTTGAAGAACATCGAGTGGGCAAAAGTTCCAGTCTTCCACTACTTCGTCTATAACATACACGCATGCTTTCGCGCCGTTAATGAGACCCCCGAAACTGTTTTGACGGTTCTGTGCCAACGCAATGGGCCGCAATACCGAAGGGCCATTCACAAACCAATATTAGATCTCTGAGTAAATTGTGTAATTCATCACAGCGCTTTAAAGCTGCGAATCGTTGAAGATCGCTGCGACTCGGCAAAACGCGCTTTAAACCACCCATCCACGGTGCGACACGCTCTGCCCACTTGACGTGACCGTGGCTGCTGATCTGATTGGCTGTGGAGCGCATGGAACAGGCCCCACGAAACCGGAGCTTAGCTCTGTGCGCTCAAAGGAAGGGTTGAGGTAGCTGAGGGTGAAAGGCGGAGCGGAAGAGGAGGGTACCTCTCTATTACTCGTAGCTCCGTTATTGGGAGGTGTTTCGATGGAACTTCGGTGCCAATGATTTTCCCAGTAGTGGTCTAATCAAAAAGCACAAAGTGAAAATACGAGTGCGAGTGAGTGCGAACGGCTTCGCTCGAACGGCTCGTTCCGGGCGCGGCCATGCGGCCCTCTCTCCGTGGCTCCGGTCACATGACCTTGCTACTGCTTCCTCGAGGTAAGCTCGGGTTGGAGAAATATACTTCCTTAGTGCGCAGGAAACGTTTCAGAGGGAAGATATAGCAGAGAGATAGGACAGTGCGCTCTGTCCTATCTCTCGGCTATATCTTCCCTCTGAAACGTTCCTTGCGCACTAAGGAAGTATATTTCTCTAAAAAATGCAATACCAACCAGCCCAAGTAGCCGCTCTTTTGCACTCGTTCGGGTTGGAGGCCTCGGCGCGGCAACGCGCGGTCCGAATGCGAGGAGAGCGATGACAGGAAAACTCCTCTTGCTTCCCGTGACCGTCCGAGAGGACGGTCACGGGAAGCAAGAGTTCACGGGATGCAAGAGGTCACGGGAAGCAAGAGTTCACGGGAAGCAAGAGTTCACGGGAAGCAAGAGGTCACGGGAAGCAAGAGTTCACGGGAAGCAAGAGTTCACGGGAAGCAAGAGGTCACGGAAGCAAGAAGCAAGAGGCGGCCCGTTCCCCATTATTTTTACCGAGCGGCACCGCTGTTCCGTCTCGCCGAGTGCAGGAAGACGGCGTAAAGGCACCAGCGCTACAGCACCGATTATCTTCGACGCGGTATGCGAACCCGCTGTCACTTCTGCAGTGTTCGGTGCGAGTGTGCCTGCGGACACGTTGTGCACAATGTGTAAACAACTTTGCAGTAAATCTACGCAGCGAGGAATTGCTGAGAGCGGGTGAAAATAGGCAGAAAGCCATGATAAGAAAGAGTGCCAAAGCCTGTCGAAACTGTTAAAACAGCGGTATCGAGATTAGCTGAGCCCTAAAAGGAGTGGCTTAAGTTGGCGGTAAACAGATTAGCTAACAGATTGTCAAGGCGAACCAGCAGTGGTCACCTCCATTTACCGCAACGGAATGAAGACTGGATGGGATTCAATGTAGGCTGTAATCACTTAACTGATATATCAGTAAGACTCCGCACGACGTAACTGTTGCCTGTAGGCCGTAATCACTCAGTGGTCGATCGGTAAGACGAGGTACTTCGTATGTAGTAACAGTGCTCCGAGCCCTAACTTAAGAGAGTTAAATATACATAGACGAGTAAAACGCTGTTTACGCCTACGTTGTTAAGCTTCGGCAAACTGTAAATACCTGACTGCAAATATTTTCCTACAATATATATTCAAGTTTTCTTTATCTCAAAGCTGCCTCCTGCTTAATCAACGCCAATGATTGTCACCTAGACGAGACTTCTATCTTCTTCAAGGAGAACACAACACGAACAAGCACTCTCTCTCTCTTTTGTTTCCGCGCTCGCACTTGTCGCTGAACGGTTCTGCGAGTTGATGCTGGCTCTTGGCGCACGGCTTGCGCGTCGGAGGCGGCCACTCTCCTCTTTTTCTTTTCTTATTGATCCCGCTCTTACCAGCTATAGGCGTTACTTCCGCGCCACGCGGCTGTCACGGGTATTTTTTATTGCTGGGCTCCCTATAGACAGGATTTTAGTCAGTACGCAGGAGCGCGCTGCCTATATGCCGTGTGTTATCCGGCACCTGACTGAGAGTGAACGAATTACTCTAAAGTGTTAAACGTTTCTTCTAAACACTGTTTGCTAACAAAATACACAACCCATTGTGGCTTGAGCTACATGGCAACGGTGTGGCTTCACTTTCGAAACATAATTTCCACTCGAGCAGTATTTTAAGGCTTCTTTGTCCATACCAACAGTAGTTGTGCAACGCATAGCGTAGTATGTTATAGGTACTATAGCATAGAGCAACGCCATTGTTTCGCCTGGGCGTAAGTGCGCGTTCTCCGCTTAAGCTCGCCACGCTAACAATCGTGGCTGGCTAAGAGGGAAGACACGGCGCACTCTCTATTCGGGCACTAGCGCCAAATCACGCCACGAGTAGGGCGACCTTAGCCCTAGTTTGGCATACAATGAGTCGCGCTCCTCTGGCTGTCACACCGCTTTTCTTGGTTTCGCTCTCACCATTAACAGCAAGAGCTAGCACAGGTATCTGTGATCACAAGGGCGCGCTTAATCATTCATAAATCGTTAATCATGGGCGTTATTCGCCGAGATGGAAATGTATAGTTAGCGTCAACGTCGATGCATTCACGAAGAAAAAGCTCTCATGAAAGAAAAAGGTTTCATGGACCTTGAAAATGCATTTCACAATGACTCGGGCATCCTCGTCTTCCGTCGTCTGCTGCACATCATAAAACTTGACTAAAGAACTTTGCTCCTTTCGCTAGATTCGCTTCTCGAAGTGCTTGTTCAGCTCAGAGACCTTTTTGAAGCCTCACTGCAGGCGGTACACTGTGAGTCGACTCAAACGCACCGCGCGCGCCTTCTGCACGAGCACGTAAGCGAGTGGCAGCGCGTTGGCTGTAAGGGAAAGCCTTGATTTCTACTTTTCTACCAGGGGTGGTGCTGCCTGTCCAAAGTCGCAGCGCTCCCGTGCGTTGCTTTGGCTGCCTTTAGAGCGCCCCCTGGCATACGGCACCGCCGAAGAACAGACGAGCGTTGTCGCGCGACTGTCTCTTTCTCCTTCCGTACGTGTGACGTCAATCCTTCTTTTCTACAAGTAACACCCTCTAGTGTCGTACCATATGCATTTTTTAGCGAAAGTACAAGTACTGCCCTCTATGGCCGGTCCAAGAATTAACGGGTGGCGCTTACCCACAACGGGGACGCACAAGTCACACTGTAAGGAGCTTCGCCCCTAAAATTTGTTAGCCATTTAGAGTACTGGGTACTTTAATATGGAAGAGCAAAAAGTTGTCCTCTGGGCCGCACATTTCATGAGGCCGTGTCGACTGAAATCACGCCGAGGTGGCGAAGAACACAGTTCACACCACAGAATTTCCTAAAATTAACTAGAGGGGACTCTGGCGCTGCGATCGTCCAGCGACCATGGGGATGATGGGTAGTACACACATCTGCCTAGTCTTCGTACTTGCGGGCGGCGAATCGTGCTTGCGACTTTGTTTATTGCTAGTTATGGTTTGGTTTTGAATGAACTCTTTTGAACTTCATGACCCGATTTGAAAAGGTAAACCTAAAAAAATACAAGTTGGTGAAGCACAACCACTGAACATTTGCTGATTTTTGTTTCGTGAAAAAGCACTCCAAGTCACACGAACACCCACGGAGCCAGAAGCAGGCCAGAATTACCAAGATTAGGCAAATGTGTGCACTACCCATCATTCCCATGCTCGCTGAAGCGCCGTGCGTTGCAGCTCCCGTAGACACTAGCGCCAGAGTTCCCTCTAGTGTATATTAGGAAACTCTATGGTTCACACAGGAAATCAAGCTGTTCGTTTGTTGAAATAAAGATGTTAACGATTTAGAGTACTTGGAACTCTGCTATGGGAGATCGAAAACCGTCTCGTGTGCTTCACAAGTGTTAAGAAAAATGGTTAACGATTTAGAGTACTAGGTTCTCTGCTATGGGAGAGCATAGAGCCATCCCGTAGGTCTCACACTTGATGAGTGTGATACGGCACTCCACACCAGATGTTGCCGGGGGAGGAATGAAAGGCCATCCCAACAACCTGCTGCGTCAATGTATTTATAACCAATGTTATACGATTTCGAGTACTTCGTACTCAACCATGGGAGAGCAGTGAGCCGTCCTGTAAGCGTGCAGAAAAGCGCGAAGCTAAACGAAGCCGGAATGATAAAAGCATATCACTTTGCAGACAATAGTGTTTCATATAGATGACTATCTCGGAGATGCACGTTCGTCACTTCTCGCGAGGTTTAGGCAAGAAACGATAGCGCCTCGGTAAATTTCGTCTGGGATTCTGTCACCGTTGCTAGGCGAAACATAAGCTTTTCGGCAGTAACGACGAACCTTTAACACATAATATCCATAATATGGACCAGTGGCGAGTGTAGTTGGACTGACTCAATTTTTTGTGGCACATACCCATTGATGGCGAATTGTGACAACGTCAGGAACCCCCCCCCCCCCCCCCCCCCGAAAGGTCGGAAACCTTTACGGCACTTCAACCCTTTAAGAGAAAGTTTGACGATCGGACGCCATAGTTGCTCGTCCAGACGCTTTTCTACAAACCCTCCTCTGCTCCAGGCACTACGCGACTTAACGTCGTTCGATTAATTTCATATTTCTGCCAAGCCACGCTAAAACCAACCCCGCGTACGCCGAAGCACGCGTTCAGGGCGTTTTGAAACGGAGTTTTCCGAGTCACGTGCAAGGAATTATTTACGGATAACTTCATTTGAATGCAGTTTCATGAGTTGCCTGAACGGAACTTGCACTGATAAATCATTTCACGGTACATTACTGTATCCTGCGCAGGGTTGTTCTGAACAGACAACTCCGTTTACTAAGAAGTTCGTACGTAACCACCTCGTTCGATGACTCACTCAGCAGGTACGGACGGACGGACGGACGGACGGACAAGCAGAAGATTCATGGTTTACCCTCCAATTGATATGCGGGGTTTAACGTCCCAAAACCACCATATGATGTGACGCCGTAGTGGAGGGCTCCGGAAAATTCAAAAACCAGGGGTTCTTTAACGTGTACCCGAATCTGAGGCCACGGGCCTACAACAGTTTCACCTCCATCGGAAATGCAGCCGCCGCAGGTGAGATTCGATCCCGCGACCTGCGGGTCAGCAGCCGAGTACCTTAGCAACTGGACCAACGCGGCGGGGCATGGTTTACCCTCCAAAGCTTCGCCTCACTCACCATCATTCACTCCGTGAATATGCTGTAATTTTTTTAAAAGCCACCGGCACTGTATTTTACATTGACAACTCCACATGATCGGAGGTTTTCGAATATAGTGCAGGGTGTTTTAATTGCCAACTTCGATTTATAGCAAAAGTTTCTACGAGTCTCGGGCGCGCAATTTTTCTGTGATCAACTTCACTTTAACGGAGTTATCCCTACATATAGTCGAGTGAACGGAGATTCAATAAACTTCCACTTGAATGAAGTTTTACTATTCGCGTGCACGGAGCCTTCATGAAAAACCGCGTAGTACCGAAGTTTTCCAAACTGCGGGCACGGATTTCTCACGCAGAGAATCCATGCACGCGAACTTACGGCATGTTTCTTGGAGTTTTTCCCACCAAGTCTTCTGCAAACGTAAATTACGTTTCCCCTAACGCAGAAGTGTCAGTCATATAATTTCGGCAGATGGCGTCACGGAACGTAAACAGTAATATAAACCTCCCCTGGCGGAAAATGCTCATCACGTTGGATACCATTGTTATTTGTATGTATGTATGTATGTATGTATGTATGTATGTATGTATGTATGTATGTGTGTACGTTCGTATGCATGTATGTATGTATGTGTGCATGCGTATGTATGTATGTATGTATGTATGTATGTATGTATGTATGTATGTATGTATGTATGTATGTATGTATGTATGTATGCATGTATGTATGTATGTATGTATGTATGTATGTATGTATGTATGTATGTATGTATGTATGTATGTATGTATGTACGCACGCGCGCGCGTGTGTGTGTGTGTGTGTGTGTGTGTGTGTGTGTGTGTGTGCGTGCGTGCGTGCGTGCGTGAGTGACGACGCGCCAAAACCAAAGCATACGCCACGAATAGAAGGTATGTGAACGCTTTATATATTAAAAAGTTAAAAAACAGCTACATAGGATAAATTGTTCTCCTCTTATTTGGTTATAGTAAACTCGCGCACATTTCCGACAGGAGCTGCCAAGCACGCACAGCTGCTAAACCATCCCTTTAGAAATGGCAAGCCGGAAAAAAAGTACAAACAATGCTGAATTCTTTACGAGAAGGGAAGCGACCACAATTTATGGGACACCGAGGTATACGGCTAACGGGCGCGGAAGTTTACATATAAACTTTCAAAGCTGCTTCTTCGCGACACAACGATTCACCACTGCCACAGACGATTTGAGACCTCGCGAATATCCTTGTTCACTTTTATCGATTTAAATATACATGAACGTAAATAAGCAGCGTCTTTTTTTTGTTTTTGTTCTGGTCTGTAATAGTTCATAGATTTAAAAAGAAACACATATCTTGAGCAAAAAGCCTTACCCTCTTTTCTTGTTACTTCCTACGCACTTTCGCGCGTGAAATACGATTAAAGCATAAACGGAAGCCGCAGATGGAGAACGCAACGCGAGTCGGCTTCCGAGATTTACGGCCAGTGTGGATTTTTAAGCCATTCTTCTCCACCAGGCGGGACAACGTCGCCATAAAACAAATGTTTAACCATTGCTTTTTTTTTTCTTGGCCTCGAGAAGGATATTTGAAGATGTCTCGTAGACTTCGTTGCGGGAACCTATATTTTACTTGTTTTGTAGAAGAGATTTAGAATAATTGCCAGATCCACTGTGTCCAACAGGAGCAGTTCGAACGGTGCATGTGTTTCTGTGTACTATATATATATATATATATATATATATATATATATATATAAGGGGAGGAAGTGTTTACTCAAGGGCTCGTTTTGCTGTCTTTTGACACTGTATTAATGAGATTTAACAGATAATACTGCCAAGGAAAGTATAGGGGAAGTTGTTAGACCAAATTGTAATGAAAATGTGAGGAAAGAAAAGTGGCTCAAAGGATAACTTGCCATGGGCAGGAGCCGAACCTGCGACCTTCGAATAACGCATTCGGTGCTCTACCGCAGAGCTACCACGGCAGCTATCCCCCCAGCCACTTTATTGGGTATATGTGTGAATTTAAACGTAGGAGTGTCAGGCAGCGCCACCAGTAGCCATGGCGGCGAGCGTGGCACACTCTTGATGAGCCTGTTTGGCGTCACGTAGGACGTGAACTTATTACGAGCTGGCAGCTGACCAATAGTCCCTCGTATACAATCTAAAGGCACCAAGTCTGCCAGTACGAGACCCTCGTTAATGAATAAGGGAAAGAAGTGTATACTTAAGGGCTCGTTTGTCCGCGTTTCGACACAATATTAATGAAATCTAACAGACAATTATGCCAAGGAAAGTATAGGGGAGGTTAGTAAACCGAATTGTAAGGTAAATATGAAGAAAGAAAAGTGGGTGAAAAGATAACTTGCCGTGGGCAGAAACCGAACCTGCGACCTTCGAATAACGCATTCGGCGCTCTACCGCTGAGCTACCACGGCGGCTATCTCCCCAGCCACTTTATTGGGTATATATGTGAATTTAAACGTGGCAGTGTCAGTCAGCGCCATTAGTAGCCATGGCGGCGAGTGTGGCACACTCTTGATGAGCGTGAACTTATTACGAGCTGGCAGCTGACCAATATACTTTTCTTATCTGCATGCATTTACATACCTCGAGCTGTCCGGCAAGCGTTGATAAAACGCCATTCGTTTCAATGAAAACTGCAAGAGAAAACTGAAGATTAACGTGTACTACAGCCGTGATTCCGAACAAATAAATTACAAAAAAAAGGAAAAGGTGCTATTTCGCGTCGAAAGGATCACGCTAGACTTTATTTCGGTCCTGACTAAGAGCTCGATAAATCATCTACGAAATATGCACTCGAATGCAACAGAAATTAAAAAAAAAAGACGCGGTAACAGCTTTGCTTTTTGTTCTCTGACGCAAAGTTTTGTTCATTTTTTAGCAAGCTGCAAGTAGAAGTAACATAAAGAACGAAAAAAGAAACAGTGTTTTTTTTTCTTGCTTTCTTGTGAAGTTTCGCATAGTTTGGCCGAGTTCGCGATATTTACCCTGCAGTATGGAGCACATGTACTGGGAATAGATTGATTGAGTGATTGATTGATTGATTGATTGATTGATTGATTGATATGTGGGGTTTAACGTCCCAAAACCACCATATGATTATGAGAGACGCCGTAGTGGAGGGCTCTGAAAATTTCGACCACCTGTGGTTCTTTAACGTGCACCCAAATCTGAGCACATGGGCCTACAATATTTCCGCCTCCATCAGAAATGCCACCGCCGCAGCCGGGATTCGATCCCGCGACCTGCGGGTCAGCAGCCGAGTACCTTAGCCACTGGACCACCGCGGCGGGGCCACTGGGAATACATTAAAAACGGAATAGAGGCAGAGGAAAGATTGCTAGGAACAGCGTTCTAGAGGAAGCAAATATGAAACATAATTTACAAAATTTTAGAACGGCGATTTGAGGAAAAATAAACAAATTATAAGTACATAAATGAAGAAACATACCCTTACATGAAAGCATTCGCGAACGCGCTCACCTTAATGCCGGGTAATTACTAATGCAGACGATAATGTCGCAACGTTCTCCATCGAATTCAAAGCGATGCATTTCGAAGCGTACAAAAGAGCCCGACATCAGCGCCCGGTGGGACGAATTTAATTAAAAGCACTCAAGCTTGAAAATATATTTCTACGTTTCGTCTTGTTGTTTTTTTTTTTTTCGTCCCAATCACGCTCGTCCCGATTTCGTTTCATCTTCCTTGCCGACGCTATATATAGACACGCATTGGCGGCATGCATCGCTTTGAACTTATACAAAAAAAAAAGAAATTGACGTTCCCCCACACTACAACTTCGTTCACGATGACTGGAGGAGCTCGCTACATTAAGCCTCAGTGGAAAATGTCACGGTAAGTACAACGCGGGTCGAACAAGAACCCCAGCAACGACAAAAGAACGATAGACCCAACATTACTTCAACGAACTTTAAAAAAACACACACACAGAATAAGACATTGTCACCTAAACGCAAACACGATTGCTCGTGGATGACCTCTTTTTCAAAAGCACTCCGACGAATCCTCGATTACGAAATAATTAAATTTCGACATTTCTTTCCGTTCGCGTAAAATTTCCACAGCAACTGAAAGAAATTGCAACAACATTTCGTTAACGCAACGTTCAAATGTTCACAGTGTTCATTGTTCACATTGTTCAAATGTTCCTTCCTTATAGAAACAATGTCTGTCGCACATTCGTATTCTGTACGTATGCTTTATTCTTGGGGAAATGGAGTTTATGGGGAACGTCACGCTGAAGTTGTCGTCGTACATAACCTCTCTCCGTCTCTGTAACACACGCAGATACATACATCTATACATATCCACGCACAAATAGACGCACACAAACGCGCACTGTTCATATATGTTAATTCCTCAGCTTTACGTTTTATGTAACTACGTTGCTCGTACTTACGTTCCTATCTACGTTGACAGCCTGTTACGACCGTGTTCATTCCCAACAGGCCCCGCCGCGGTGCATGGCTTAGTGGCTAAGGTACTCGGCTGCTGACCCGCGCAGGTCGCGGGATCGAATCCCGGCTGCGGCGGCTGCCTTTCCGATGGAGGCGGAAATGTTGTAGGCCCGTGTGTTCAGATTTGGGTGCACGTTAAAGAACCCCAGGTGGTCGAAATTTCCGGAGCCCTCCACTACGGCGTCTCTCATAATCATATGGTGGTTTTGGGACGTTAAACCCCACAAATCAATCAATTCATTCCCAACAGCTATCGCTTCCATCACATCCGCAACGACGACCCAGAGATACATCGAACCGCCAACTGCTTCGAACCTGAATATATAATAGCATTTACACACACATACTGAGTTTTTAGCAGGAACATTATCATCATCATCATCATCGTTATCATCATCAGCCTGACTACATCCACTGCAGGACAAAGGCCTCTCTCATGTTCCACCAGTCAACTCGGTCCTGTGCTTGCTGCTGCCAATTTATACCCGCAAACTTCTTAATCTCATCTGCCCACCTAACCTTCTGTCTTCCCCTAACCCGCTTGCCTTCTCTGGGAATCCAGTCAGTTACCCTTAATGACCAGCGGTTATCCTGTCTACGCGCTACATGCCCGGCCCATGTCCATTTCCTCTTCTTGATTTCTACTATGATATCCTCAACCCCCGTTTGTTTCCTAATACACTCTGCTCTCTTCTTGTCTCTTAAGGTTACACCTACCATTTTTCTTTCCATAGCAGGAACATAGCCACCTCAAATTTCGTCTGCTTCGCAACGTTATACGCGTGCCATACCATACGAAACTGAGCCCTAAGTGACCTCGAAGAAAAGCCGGTCACGAGTGACCTCTGCACGTCACACAAACACGCACAAACACACGCATGCGCTGTTCACGTTGTTCACCCGCGGGTACCCGCTTCTTCTTTGAAATAAAACTCATATATATCATTTCTCTTCACGCCTTCTGTGAAATCGATTTTCCCCCGAACAACGGGGGCAGACATTCCGAGAAAGCCACCCGATTCGCCAACGTCGACGTCGTCTGCTCTCGCTGTCGTCTGTTTATCTTCGTCAGCGTTTGTGTGCCCCCGGGGTCCGGTTTTCCGGTTTCGGTCACTGTCAAGGCAATGTTTGCCCAGCAATCCGCAACTTCTGAGACATAGACGAACGCGTCCGCGTCATTGCGGTCGCAGTATTTCTTTCTTTTTTTCTATGTCCACACGAAAAGTTGTCTAGGCCACAGGCAATCTCTCTTCGCATGCTTCAGACGGGAACATACCCTATAGCCTCGTAACCTATAGCCATTACTCTGGTATTTTAGAACTTTGTCCGGACTGCCAGAATCGCAGTGATTTTAGCCACATGCTCTGGAGGTGCCCCTCTTTACAAAGAAAAAATGAAGAATTTTCCGAGAACTCCTTTCATTTAATGCTCACGAGTCCGGTTCTCATTCAACAACTCAAGGCTGTCCAGAAGGCCCACGATGCGGCGGTGAGGCTGGGCCCCCCCTCCCAACGTGAGAGTGGCCCGCGGTCCTACCTCTATAAAACGGGGTGGAATCCTTCAGGACCCCAATAAAAGTTTTTCATCTATCATCCGTCAATCTAAACGTTCCTACATTGCGTAGGTGATCGCACGAGTGCGTGAGCATGCGCTTTAGCGAACGGCTTCAATGGCGTAGCGCACCACACTGAATGTTCGAGCTTGAGACTTCTAATGAACTTTTCAGCGAACTGGATTGCACAACAGGGTCTTCTGCTCCACCAACGATCGGACCGAGTTATTAGTTCGAACGGGACGAAGCCGTGCGAAAGAGGCAAGCGATGTCGCGGTATACGATTCAACAAACGATGGATGTGAAATGACCAACATTCCGCTCGTGCCTCAACTGAAATGGTAACTGATCGATGAAAAAAAAATGTCGACGCTCGCGCTACCTAATAATAGGTAAAAAAAAAACAACGAAAAAGCACGAGTGAACTATTTTGACGTAGGCCGGGCTCCCTCAGACATCATAAAAACACTGAGAAGAATCACGGCCAGTCAGTCAGTCAATGAACTTTATTTACAAATTGTCCTGAGGAGCCGATTCCCCTCAAGGGGGAGGGTCGGCTGCGGGCCGCACCCACGTGGGGACAGGAAGAGCGAGCCCCTCCGCCAAATTGCGGGCCCTCTGGACAGCCCGGATTTGGACCTCTCGGTCCGAGCTGGTAATCACGGCTCGAATAAACACCGAGGAACGTGAATGTAGAACATCCGCGTCCAAAGCGCCCGAAGACTATCACCTCGATAGCGTGGACACACGACGCACCCAGCAAGAAGTCAAGCAACTTGCCTAAATACGAGCTGAAACAAGATTCAGAGGGACCGACAACCGTCGACGACCGACAAGCTGCCAGAACGGGTGATTCGATCCTGGTGGAAATTGAAAACCGCGAATCGCAATAACATATTCAAGCATCCCACTTCACGATCTGGGTGAGATTATATTTTTAATCGCGTTTAGAAGTGTCAAGAAACCGGTATGCAGCGCAACCTAGCGGAAGAACTCCGAAGCTTGATTATGGAGTCGTTCAAGATTGAAGCATGCATATTAATAATTATCCCCGCTCTGTCCTCGTGCAGCTAACGAGATTTTAAAAAAAAAAAGGTTGCCCGCTCATAAGCGGCGCCGAATTCGCTCCCCCTTCGCGGCCACTGTCGGCACATGAAGAGTCACGGCGCATGCGCGCGGAGTGCGCGCATGCGCAGCGAACTGTCGAACCACTCGCGCTCTCATCTCCCACTGTTAGCAGCAAGTGCTGCACGTGTAGATCACCTCGAGTGTCGTGCGTATTGAATCACCGCAGACCGAAATATTTGAATATAAATTTTCGACGCCGTTTTCCTCGTTACCACTGCGCGGCTAGACACACTGACTATAGTAGGCTTTCCGTTGCGTTCAAGAGAGGAAATACCCGAAAAATTCGAAGCTGGTCGATCCTTTCAACGTAAGGAAGGGACCGACACTCAACAGTTTACGGCGACGACGCGGCAGACTGCGCAAGTTTTTTACGTCGATCTAACCCTTGCCATCATAATCATCATCATCATAGTAGTAGTACCGGGGTCCCCACGCAGCGTGTTGGGGGTATTCAGGCAGAGTAAGCTTCACCACTGGGGCGACGCGTCACAGCCCCTCGAAGCCCGCCTGTACACTGTTTAGCTACCGGTGGGTGGCCGGCCGGCACTGGGGATCGAACCCCGCACCTCCCGTAGCTGAAGCGGACGCGTACGTGCAATGCCACAGCTACGGTATCATAGTAGTAGTAATAGTAGTAGTAGTAGTAGTAGTAGTAGTAGTAGCAGTAGTAGTAGTAGTAGTAGTAGTAGTAGTAGTAGTAGTTGTTGTTGTTGTTGTTGTTGTA
This sequence comes from Rhipicephalus microplus, assembly GCF_043290135.1. Taxonomy (NCBI): domain Eukaryota; kingdom Metazoa; phylum Arthropoda; class Arachnida; order Ixodida; family Ixodidae; genus Rhipicephalus; species Rhipicephalus microplus. The sequence goes on from NC_134705.1 coordinate 171,925,118, forward strand.
GTATTAGTAGTAGTAAAAGAAGGCATTACATAGTCCTCGTGAAAAGAACGGAGTAAATAAATAAATAAATAAAACAAAATAGTGTTGATTATGATGCCAGTCGGAAGAAAATAACGAGAAATCCGTTCCTGCTTTCATTAACTGCATTACTTAGAGACGCTGATTGCAATAAACCATTCGCCGGTTCACCGCCTTGCTGTCTGGTGTTCTTACAGCGTGGAACTGGCTAAAAACTTTTTTTTTTTTGCCAATCCTCCACTTGTGGGGCACCTGCCCTGCATTGAACGAGCATCGTCATCATTACCATTCGCGTTACGTTCGGCATCGGCGAGCTTGCTGGCGCTGGCCTCTGGCAGGACCTGCCGAGGAGCGGCCCAGAGGTCGCCCAGCCACACCTTGTTCCCCACTCGAGGTCCGAGGAGGACAAAATGGCCGCCCAGGAAAAAGAGTAAGTGCGTCAGGCGAAATTCTCATCCAGTGTCATCGGCGTACGATCTACCACGGTGCAGTCAAAAGAAAAAAAAAGACCTGATTTGATGGCATCATTTGTAGAATGCGAGGGTGTATTGGTCAGTTAGCAGATCGCAAAAAGATCACATGCTACGACGCACCAGCTGGCCCGAAAAAAGTGTTCCCCCTCATCGTCATTGCTACGAGCGGCGCTGACTAACAGTGCCAGCTTCAAACGCACATAAATACCCCATACTGTGGACGGGTCGACGACTGCCGCCGTAGCTATATAGGTTGCAGAGCATTGGCCACTTTAACCGATTGTTGTAAGTCCGATCCCTGCCCGCAACAAGTAGTCATTTTGTCCCCTTTCATGCTCTACATTAGCATCACGATTACTATATTACAGGTAAACGAATGCGAGTTAGGAATGTAGTGGAGGGGGGGGGGGGGAATATATTCCTTGGCTTCGTTAGGCAGTGCCTAACGAAGAAAACGAGCCCATGACCTACTCCTATTATTTCTTCTTTAATTTTCTTTCCTTCGCTCACGCAGAGGAGCTTGTTTCTCGGAAAGCAAAAGAGATCCGCTGCTTGAAGAAGAAAACAGTGTTGCCGCAAGGCCAAAACAATGAAGACAATAGCCGCAACTCAACAGCTAGCTCCCCCATCAGCTGGCTTAGCGCAACTCCACAAAACACTGGCGCAAACAGGCACGGCCGCTGCAGCGAGCGAATTGACCTTCGTGCTGTCGCCGCTACAAAGCAAAGTGTAACACGCACGAAGGTATCAACTGTTCGCTAATCTCTGTCAAGAGAGGGCGCGCGCGACCGCGCCCGGCTCACCCAGTGACTTGAAGTACACAGTTCCAGCCGAAGACACGAAGGCCTCCTTTTATGGGCCTTCTGCGCAACAGGATACGGCCGGTGCGTTTCCTCTCCGCCTGAGCCCCGACCACGGGGGAAGAAAAAGAGAGGAGGGAGCGTGACGTCAGGCGGGCAGCCTTGGCAAGCCGTGCCGTTTTGAAGTCAGCATTGTCGGCCCAACACGTGACCTTTTCCGCAGAATCACGTTAGCAACGAGACTTCCCGACACTTCGGCGCCCGGTGTCTATTAATCGAAACTTCGCTGGTTCGGCGCAGACCAGTCGGCGCTTGAACGGAACAAAGGTTGTTAAAAGACGGATGAGCACCGAGCGTAAAACCTACCGCAAGCTCTGAAGTTTTGATCACATGTTGGGCCGACAAGGCGGGCTTCACTCGTGGCGACCTAATGCTCCCTCCTTCTTCCCCTACGGCCCCGACTGTCGACTATTATCGCCGCCTTTCACTCGCACATAGAGCATATATGACGCGCGAGGCTGTGTGATGATCCTTCGACTTTACGCAGAACCTCTCGACGATGCCGACCGAATAAGTGCGCCTGAAGTGTCCTTATAACTGCTACCTCGATGATATTCGTGCTGGCACAGGATGGGTTTCTTCGTGGCGAAATACTAGCAGGCGAAAATTCTCTTCGTCCTCGTCATCGCCGTTTCATGAGCGAGAAACAAAGTGACGATTGGTCCTTCCGGAATCGGCTATAACGCGAAAGTCGGAAAGTTAGCTGCTGCTTTGTTAAGAAAGGTGCTCAAGTTTTCCCAGTTTCCTTGTTCTTTGTAGCTTATTATTTTTTGAACGCACCATCGAAAGGCTCAAATCATTATAGCAACAAAACTCCTTAAGCCGTGGGTAGTAGTAGTAGTAGTAGTAGTAGTAGTAGTAGTAGTAGTAGTAGTAGTAGTAGTAGTAGTAGATAGCCAACTCTCGTTTAGCCCTTGGAATGTCCGCTGGATGGCGATGGCGGTAATTTTTTATGATGAATATATGATGAAAATATGCCAAATGCCGGTACTTGGAGAGTTCACTAGATGGACGGACGGACGCGCGGACGGACAGACAGACAAGCAGACGGACGGCTAGACGGACAGAAGCACGGTCTGATTAACGGACGCGTCGCCCCACTCATCATTATTCACTCCGTGGGTATGCTGTGATTGTTTTCCTTAAACACGTACCTGTAACGTTTAGCAGCGGCCGTGGTTCTGCCAATGGTCCAAAAGTCAAAAAATGAGATGCTGCCTTGCTAGACGTGAAGAAATACAAGTGCATAAATTTTCGCGGTTAAATTGTTTTCTAGATTTTTATTAGTGTTCGAACACGCCATCGAAATGTCAAAACAAGCTTTTTCGTTACACGCTCATCTGTAACCTATAGCCATTGAGTTTCCTAAAATTAACTAGAGGGGACTCTGTCGCTGCGATCGTTCAGCGACTATGGGAATGATAATTATTACACACTGTCACGGACGGCAATTTTTGGCGACCCCGCGTCACGGCAATTAACGGGCGCCGTACTTCCCCACTGACCGTGGGAACGGCGGGCGCATGAAAGAGAGCCGAGAAGTGCAGAATGGGGTGCTCTTCTTCGAACGTCGCCGCCGACGTTTGATCCTTTGTAACTGCGGCGGCGTCTGCAGAGTCGTGGAAGGCCACGATGTACCCCGAACAAGGATTAGACTACGGGACGCACCGGCTGAGAGCCAAACCGTCTGACCGTTCCCACGAAGGAAACCGTGGGAAAACCTCTGGTGGCCAAGCCGTATGACAACACCCCAGCAGGTTGTCACTCTCGCTAGTTGAGGGCCCTCTCCTAATTAAAAAGGGGTGGGGTGAATATATTTTTGGGGCAGAATTTCCATCAATTAAACGCGCGTGATTGGACCCATGTAGAGGTCTCTTGTCCCCAAGGAAGAGAGCGAGGAGACACGAGGGGGATTTAAGCGCAGGATTTTGCCCTGCTAGGCAGACTAGTCGCTGACCGACATGGTGTAGAAACAGATCAACAAGCATCTCTTCTAGAAGCTTTTAGTGTGGCTCTGTATCGGCTGGCCACCTAAACTTAGCCGTTCGTCTAGTTGTGACGCGATATTAACGTCTGCAACGTAGACATCGGGACTCCGCCTCGGGTCAGCTCAACCTGCCCGAAGTCACCTGCAAGCACTAGCCTCCCGGAGCCACCAGCGTTGCAACACCGCCGACATCGCAGTCGTGCCAGAACTCTCTTCGACTTCTCGCATCCAATCGTCGGGGACACAACGCTGCCGGTCATCACACGTATGACTTCCCCTGCTTATATCTTCCAACTTTCTCCTCCGTAGTTCTATTGTTGTTAGTTTGTGTAGTTTGTAATAGTTCTCTCTCGTAAGCTGATTTATTGTTTCTTTATATGTATTTTTTAGTTGTACAAGTGTTGATGTATTTTGCTAGTTGTATTGAAGTGTTGTACTAGATCCCGTGTGCTGCAATATCACTAAAGTAAAGTTTGTTTTGTTTTCTCACGTCTCTGATCTCTTCACTGTCTCTGCTTGCGTGCGGAACGAACCAACCTGCTGTCATTCCCGTCGCCGACTTCGCGCTGGCGACGCTAGAGTGGCAGCTTGTAACACACGCGTTTGCCTAGTCTTCGTACTTGTGGGTGGCGAATCGTATTTGCGGCTTCGTCTATTACTGCGTCTCAGTTTTGTTTTGAAAGAAAGATTCAACTCTTTTGAACTTCGCGACCCGATTTGGAAAGGTAAGTCTAAAAGAATAAGCTGGTGAAGCGTAATCACATTACATTTGCTTTTTTTTTTGTTTCGTGAAAAAACAGCTCCAAGCCACACGAACACACACGGAGCCAAAAGCGGGCTAGAAGTACGAAGATTAGACAAATTTGTGCACTACATATCATTCCCATGCTCGCTGAATGCCATGCGTTGCAGTTCCCATAGACACTAGCGCGAGAGTTCCCTCTATTGAATCTTAGGAAACTCTATGTCTGAAGCTGTACTATAGATTAACAGCGGTAGAAGTTTAGTTAAGGGTCATGATACCTTTAGGCACTCAAGGCAAATTATGTATTTGTTTCCCCTTGCACATTCATCAATATTAACACTCAGATAAAAGACATATGCAACTGTCACAATACCGCGGAAATTTCATCACAAAATTAAATCGAGTGATAATTCGACAAGATATGTTAACCAAGCCAACAAGTCCGGCTGTCACAAATTTTAAGGGTATGTGATGTGGCATCCCACAGCTGTCGTTCGTGCATTTGTCTTCCACAGCGTTTCGTTCTGCTGTTACCACCGGCGGTCGTATGCCTTTACAGTGGTCTCCAAACAATAAAATACTGAGAGTTACTTTCACTGCAGGTGGTGTACAGGACAGCGTCTGGTCATCCGTTGTACAAACTCTTCAAAATGATATGAAAGCAGTCAGGCACTTCGAATTCCCCCTATTGGAACGCCGATACTTATCTCAAACGGTGTACCTCAAAAAATTTTGGTACATTTGCCATTCTTAAAGCCGCCGCTCCACGTCTACAGGAAAGTGCAAAGCTGTATCAGTTCATTTTTTTTTTGTCTGGTGGCACAGAATGGTTATCTCGTCCGGCGTTAGCTCAACCGCGAAATCAAGGCGGTTTTGCCTTCCCCGACGTTTGCGTCACGGCTTCAACCTTGTGCCTCCGCACTCTATTGCGAATACTAAGCAATGATGGCACGCCCGCTCAGACAGCGGCTCGCTACCATCTGGGGCCATCACTACGTGTCTTCCCGCCGGTTTGACAAATAAACCAAGGTCCCCAATCAACTGAATTACCATCTTTGTATCGAGCCCTTCTGGCATTTCACCGACGTTTGGAAGCTACGTGCCCAGAGATAGAGGTGGTCGATTCTAAAGTGGTGGACACAATGGCCGCCCTGCTACGGCCCTTGGTGCCCCAGCATCGTCAATCTATAATGAACCGCCCTTGGAAACCAATAACTGCAGCAGCGCTGCCAGGCCATCTCCGAGGCTTTGTCTGGCGGCTGGACTGGGTCTTGCTCCCCACGAGAGATCGGCTGCAGCGATGGAAGGTGGCCCGAACTTCCACCTGCCCCAACTGCGTCATGGTAGAGACCAATCGACATGCGACGATTGAATGTGTGGTCTCCCGCATTTTTTTGGCGTGCGGTTAATGGCAGTTTTCGGAGACAGGGTGTGCGAACATTCGTGTCCAACGGCCGATTTCCACGCGAGCGCATTTCGGCTCTTTTAGAAGTTGCGGGGCTGTTCAGCCTTAGGTGAAACCGATGCGAGGCTGTAGCTGCGAATTGCCGCCGGCGTGACCGATACTGGGCCGAATGGGACCAGAGATTCTCGCGTTCCTCCTTGAGGAGCTTTTCTTCCTCGGGGAGCACGAGTTTCTGCGGCACTGGTCGCGCCCTTTCGTCAAGGTTGAACACGAATAGATACAACTCATTTTCCGACCGACGTGGTACTACATAACTCCCGTTGAGTAGTTATTCATGATTTCGTGTGTAACCAATTGTGTTTCATTGCATCTATTGTATCGCTATACCATTCATTGTATCATGATATCACATTGAGTTCTTGTATACATGTATGCCAACATTGTCATGTATAGTAGGGCAATGATGTCTTCATTGCAACGTAGTGATGCTTGTCTTGGTACATAGGTGTGCCAGAGTGCATGTGTCTTTATAACTGAATTGTCATGAAATCTTTGTTCTCTGTACATAGTGTAAATAAACGTTTTCTAAACATTTTCAGCGCAGCGCTTTACATACGTAACTGTACCTATCTCCGAATATTTGTCTGCAAGCACGAATCGTCTTTACTATAAGCCGTGAGATATTTCTTTGCACACGCTGATGCCCATTCGGTGGCGGACATAACGGCTGTCAATTCATGTTGGAGGTCGGCATGCACTGTCATTTTCAAAGAGATAAGGACAAGAAAATAAAAACGTCAGGCCTGCGCGGTAGGCACAGCACATTCACAGCGAAAACTAGAAGAGCGACCTTTCAGAGCTTTTTCAAAACACTCATTGGGTAACTACTGCAAGCAGACTTGCTTGGTAACCACTAAGGCATAAATATTAAACTTTTGGGTAGTAGGCCGGCATTCGCCATGCTATTTTTCGTCATTCTTCTGAGAAGCGTGGTATCCGCTAAACACTTGCAAGGAATTTTGGGCCAATTGTCCATGCAGTGGCTGACGACGATGACGAATTAAGGCTGAAGTGGCTATGTACCACAGTTAATAGGAGAACGACACCACCGACACCAGATTTGCGAGTAGGTGCGACTACAAAATACTCCGCATTCAAACCACTAGCTCATATACGAATGGAAACATTATACAGTCAGATACAACTTTAGAAGTTCGCGGCGTTTCCTGCTCAAGGGCGGATGCACGCAAAGCTGCGCCAATGGGCGCGCACTCCTGATTGACGTGATGCGCCGGATGGCCGGTGATTCCGTCTGCGGAGAATATCGCTGAGAGGTAGAGCAGGACCACTTCTTTATCGCGAAGACGATCGGCCCTCTGGGCGGGACCTCAGTAGGCCCCACCCAGACAGCTCATTTGGCTCCCATCCACACGACTGAAGCGCGTAGCCCCATCTCCAAAGAAGATCCGCCAAAGGTTGTCCGAGGTGAAAGGTGAGCTGATCACGGAGGCCATACCAAACCAGCTAAGGTGCTTCCCATCTTGGAGGCAGAGCAATACCACGTTTAATTCAAATGGTACTGCGGCATGATCAGTACAGCGATAGAAATAAAAAAAAATTGCAGATGCCACGAGCAGTGGGAATCGACGATATGCGAAGCACGAATGTTAAATGTTGATATGTTACTTTAAAATCAGCATAACTTTACGAGGTGGAGGTAAATGATGCCGTACATGACTTCCGTGTCATTAATGTCACGTTTAGATGTGTCATTTACCTTTGTCATCTATTCACGTCGCATGATACCAAATTTAGTATACGTGAAGCTAGCACGCTATGAGCGTGGAATGGTGTCATGTTCTTACATGACAGGCGTGTCAGGATTATCGTGTTCGCACCACTCATATATTTCGTCATCCATTGACGCCCCGTTACACAAAATTTGCTATATGCGGAGCTAGCAAAACAACCACGACCGCATCATGAGGGGCCTAATATACTCCATTGTAGAGTTGACGCACGCGCACGCTGGGCACAGTGACGCTACGTTAGCAAAACGCGAACATACTATATAGTCTGACGCCAGGCGCGACCAGCGTCCGTCGGTGTGGCCCGACGGCAGCCAGCGCGAAATGCGACATGCTGCGTTTCGCGCCGATTCGTTACCCAGACAACACTACGTCTCCCTCTTTTCGTGACGGAGGAATGCTGGACGCGCACAAACGCGCATGCGTCAAAGCAACGCAGCGCGGCGCGCGCGTTCGAGTATATGGCAGTACGGGCGCCTGACGTGACGTGACGAAATGAATGCCAGCGAGCACGCGCACCACGTGAAGTCGAAATGTATTGGCGCCTAGACTGTTGGGTGTAGTCATGTTGTTACATGAAAAGCATCTTACGTTTATCATGTTTACACCAGTATCATACCTTCGTCATTCATTCACGTCCCGTAATACCAAATTTGGTATAAGCGAAGCTAACGAAACGGCTGCTGGCGCATCATGAGTGTGGCATGTAGTCATGTTGCTACATGACACGCAACTCACGATTATCATGCTTGCACCAGTCAGATACCTTGGCCATCCATTCACATACCGTAATACCAAATTTGGCACATATGACGCAAGCGAAACAGCCGCGGACGCATCATGAGCGTGGCATGTAGTCATGTTACATGACCCGCATGTCATGAGTTTCATGTTAGGGGCTGTCGTTTGTGTTCGCCGTGCAATAAGATAGATAGATAGATAGATAGATAGATAGATAGATAGATAGATAGATAGATAGATAGATAGATAGATAGATAGATAGATAGATAGATAGATAGATAGATAGATAGATAGATAGATAGATAGATAGATAGATAGATAGATAGATAGATAGATAGATAGATAGATAGATAGATAGATAGATAGATAGATAGATAGATAGATAGATAGATAGATAGATAGATAGATAGATAGATAGATAGATAGATAGATAGATAGATAGATAGATAGATAGATAGATAGATAGATAGATAGATAGATAGATAGATAGATAGATAGATAGATAGATAGATAGATAGATAGATAGATAGATAGATAGATAGATAGATAGATAGATAGATAGATAGATAGATAGATAGATAGATAGATAGATAGATAGATAGATAGATAGATAGATAGATAGATAGATAGATAGATAGATAGATAGATAGATAGATAGATAGATACGCTCAAAATCACCGAAGTTCACTAAGACATGCTTCGCATTTAAAATAGAATATGACTTTCATCTTCGAGTCATTTAAGGTAAATGCATAAGGTGCTCTGTGGCCATTTTTAAAACTAACCTGACCCTTTCAGTGTTTAAAAAAAACACAGCCCCTGGATGACATTCAGTTTTGTCCACCAATATGCTTTAATATAGCATCAGTTGGCAAGAACTGCTTTAGAAAATATAGCCCACCGATTTTGAACACTTTCCTTTATTCGGCAAAATGCATTTGAATAAATGTTCTTTTGCGCTACATTAAAATTATACAAGATTCCTTTGAGCTTTAAGCACGTTCCTTTTATCTGGAATACTAAAGACAGCTATTTCTCAATTTAAAAGGCACTTGTAAACGTGCTTTCAGTTTCGACGTTAGGAGCTGGTAAATGAGCTGGATTGGATTGGATAAACTTTTATTTGGTCCTCCAAAACACAGATCACTGTGTTGCGGGCAGCTCCCACGTGGGGACTGAAATGCCAAGCTCCTCAGCCGCCTCGCCGGCTTGGTGGACAGCCCAGAGCTGATCTGCCAAGGATGAGCTGCGGATTGCCGCCTCCCATCTGGCAGAGGTGATGTGCGATAAATGAGCGAATTTGGTGCACTGCCAGAGCATGTGTTCTAATGAAGCTATTTTCCCACAATGTGGACAAAGATTACTTGGGTATAGGTCAGGGTACATGATGTGTAACATTTTCAAAGTAGGGTACATCCGCGTTTGCAAAAGCCTTAATGTAAGTGCTTGGGGCCGGGTTAGATTTTTGTGAGGTGGAGGGAAAATCCTTCTAGACAGGTTGGTAAATGAGCTGACAGGAAGCTTTCTGCGGCACAACGCTTCCAATCTTGCAGATGCGCAGTTTTCAATGCTACTTTAATGCTTCTTTTATTTAGCACAGAGAGCACGAACTTGGCTTCCTACAGCTACGGCTACACAATTCAACTCCATCCAAAAAAGGGGGGCCACCGCCACTGTCGTGCGTCGAACCCGAAACCTCGTGCCTACATGAATGAACGCCAGAGCAACTTTGCGACGCGCTCCTGCTGTAACGAGCTTCGCTAACGTCTCTGAGATTCGTCGTGGGGCGTGATTCACTCTATAGGGCAATTACTTTGGCGCGAATATCTCCACGTGTTTCGCAAGTTTCTTTTTTTTTTCCACACACTACGGCTAGCCTCAGGAGACATAATGGTGTACACGACGCTCTCTCCGATAACGCCTCTAGTCTCGTTTCAACGTCCCCGAGCATTAAAAGCACGACCCCGGAGTTTCACAATTATAGTACGCCCACCGTTCCACCGTTCGTAGCACATGTCGAAATTTATGGAAGTGTAGTATATTACGAATTGCGGAGCAGGCGCGAGCGAGATGGAACAATTTCCGGTCCAGGGACTATATACGCGACATTTGTGCGAAGAAGAATAAAAAGAGAGATTACACGACGTCTGCACTAGAAAAAAACTGGACAAGATAATACAACGAAGAAAATAATGTCATTCGGTTAAGAATGACATTATTGACAAGAAACTGGACAAGAAACTGAAATAAACAAGAAACTGGACAAGATACAAAGAAAAAATTTTGTCATTCGGTTAAGAATGACATTATCGACAAGAAACTGGACAAGAAACTGGAAATGACAAGAAACTGGACAAGATACAAAGAAAAAAAATAATGTCATTCGGTTAAGAAAGAGATCGTACATGTCGTCTGTGCAAAAGGGTGAAGGAAAGCAACTACACATCGCCTTTGCTCTAGAAAATGATGATACGGGGTGTTTGTGAAAGAAAAAAAAACTACGTCGTCTGCGTAAAGCAGCCTTCCGCAGACGTGCAGACGCCAATTTCCCCTACCATATCCACCGGCTCACACACGTTACCCAACCGGGAATATGACGCTCGTCGAGTCGGTTCTATATAACCCGAATTGATCTGCGCGCTAACATGTCCCGCCCCTAGCGTCACTTAAGAAAAAAAAAAAGAAATGAAAAGCCACGACCTCTGCATCGTCGAGGAGCGTACCGGCGACGCCGGGTGGAGGCAACGCGTCCAGATGGCGTCACGCGAATATGCCCGGCACGAAAGGTGCAAAAACGCTGTCCCGACTAAAGAGATGACATAGGTGTAGTATAATGTAGTAAGACGGTAAGTTGGGCCAGTTGGTTAGGATCCATCGTGAACTCACTTACAAAAAAGTAATGTCATTCGGTTAAGAATGACATTATTTACAAAGAAAAAAAAATAATGTCATTCGGTTAAGAATGACATTCGGTTAAGAATGACATTCGGTTAAGAATGACATAAAGTAAGTTCACGATTGATGTAATATAAACCCGATTGAGTCGGTCCTACGTAGACGGCGAATAAATCAAAAGTCACTTTGCGAAAAGAAAGAAAGAAAGAAAGAAAGAAAGAAAGAAAGAAAGAAAGAAAGAAAGAAAGAAAGAAAGAAAGAAAGAAAGAAAGAAAGAAAGAAAGAAAGCAAGCAATATAGCTGGAGATGGACGAACAATCCGAAGGATATCTAACTTATCCGCGTATTCTGACAAAAGCTTTACGTAGAGGGGGCGGGGGGGAGTAGGAAAGTTCAGTTGCGTTGTGCGCAATCCCCAGATGGCCGCAGGGAGCCTTACACTGAAGTAATATGTCGTACCACTTTTAAAACGTCGTTTCGAAGTGCGCAGCCGACCGACAACGCGCGGAGAAGGGGACGCAACTTGGATGGAAGTCGGTTCCCTGTAAGACGGAAGGCGGTGCCATAGGCGTGAACGACGTCGCACCCCCCCCCCCCCCCCCCCCAGGACGAGACAGCGATGTCACGTGGGGCTGATGACGCAAGCCGAAAGTGGTGAAACGTAAGTGTAGGTCATCGAGAAGCATCGTCGCTCGTCGGCATTGAATTTCTTCGTGCCCAGTTGTCCATATAAAAAAAAAAGGCAAGCGCTAGATTGTTCCTAATGGTCGAGACACGACCGCGATCGTCCTCGGTGTGTAGCGTGTCAAAGAGAGATTCAAGAAAGGGTCATTAAGTTTCCAAAACTATCGGTCTTGGGTTTGGCGTGGCCTTCACGTTTGTCGTGAGAACTCTTGAGTGAGTGTGTCAGTTGCGCACCTCGCTTCATGAGATCCGCTTTGGGGACACAATGCTCAACTGCTGGCCCACTTAGAACAACTACACACTGTTGTGTTGCGCTCAATGGTTGATCGATTGATCGATTACGTAATTGAATTGATTGATTGATTGAGTGAGCGAGCGAGCGGGCGAGAATGTGTGCGTGAGAACGTGTATGTGTAAATATATGTGCATCTGTGTGATCAATATGCGTGTGGTTGAATCTGGGTGCCTGTGTGGGCGTGTAATTGTAAGAATTCACGTTTGTATATCAGAGCGTGCGGATGTTTGCGTGATGTTTGCGTGTGCAAATGAGATCGTGTGGCGCAACGCTGTCATGCGCGCGCGTGCCAGCCGTTGCCTTCACGAAACCCAAGCGCACACACGCTATAGATGTTGAACGCGCGCCAAGGCAGTGACATTACTAATTAGTTTGCAGCTGCAGACTCGGTCTGACCTTGAAAGAAGACCGCGCTGGTAGACTACGTAGCCTCCACCTATAACGATACGACTACATGGTTTGTGCTCGCTCTATAGGAGTCGGCTCCTGCATTATTGCGAAAGCTTTCAAGTGACCACGCCTGCAATAGCTTAAAAAAAAAACAACATCGTAACCGTTTCCCTGACAACGTATACATACTAAAAAGTTCCAAACCAGAGCCATTTGCAATCATTCTTAAGCGAACCTTGTACGTTTGCCGCGGCAGGGAGCGAACCCAGGACCTTCGTCTTAGCTTTAGAGCACAGTCACCACCGTACTACCGCGGCAGACCAACTCGTGGAAATATACAGTTCACGCTTCGATCGCAACATTAATAACAGGGTCGCATAGCGGACTGTATATCACGATTAGGCCCGACTGTGATCAAATTCGCGGACAATGACTGACTCTTTTCTGCAGCTCGGAGAATATATAGCGCCCATCACGATCGAGAAATTCGATCCAGATCACGTCCGATCTCAATCAAAAGTGAACGCGTGACACCGGAATGCACGGTCTTAAACTCGGTAATACTTCGGTTATTTCACGTCACGACGTGTAATACTGAGAAGTCATCGGTGCATAAAGGCAAGATGGCACCGCCCATGAACTTAATATCATCTACAGCGAGCGTCATACTGTGCGCTACCTTTATACAAGGATGTGACCTTTAAAATTAAACAATTAGAAGGATCCTAAGACATCATTCTGAGGGCGTTTAAATGCACAGAATGTTAACACGTAAATTACACGCATCGAAAGTTGCACGTAAGGTTGCCGCCCACTATCACAGACGTCTGCGATATATGCCGGTGCGGTCGATATTCGACATATTTGCCTAAGGAAAACTATTTGTGCAATACTCCTCTACCGGTATACATTCTCCGCTGCATTGAGTCGTTCCTCGTTTCAACACACGACACCTTCTTTCATTCATTAAGCGTCCATTGTGCTGGTGCAAAGCGCGGCTATCTGTTTTACGCATGGCGCGTCCTATTCAGTTACTCCCTAGCAGTCGGCGAGTCACGCAGTTTGGTTTTCAATAACGCATTTCGAATACGACGGGAGTACAAGGGACTTCCTCTAACTCCCATCTCTAATCTAACGCGAATATCATCAAGCTCCCACGCTAGACACTGTATTTTCCCGCATATAACAGGCACCCCTAGCTTTAACTCTACAAAATAACAAATAAATGGCAGATCCATATATATATACAAACAAACAAACAAATAAAAGCATGCAGATAACCCCGGTAGTTATCCCACGCCCCCTTTTTTTAGCCTTTTTTTTTTTCGTTTTCTTGGCGCGGATTATATGCGAAAAAATCCAGTGCTTCTCGTGCTATCGGTAGAGTTCGCAAGCTCCGCTGCGTTTGTTACATCAAAATATGATTATACTAACATAACTCTGCTTTGTCCTTAAAAAGGGATAATGTTCGAAGGACTAAATTTCTTGTTAGTTAAAACAAAATGAAACAAGTAGTACATTAGTATGTACTAACTGCCCTATTCATGAGTTTAAGCTCGCAATTGGTGAAACCAACGTGTACCACTAGGCCGTTGCAAGTGACAACGCAGCCGGCCAATCCTCATATCATTCCGTTTATTCCGTGATCACATGCAGCAGATCGACTGTCGTGTGGCAAAAGTTACACAGCCAAAGGCGTCAATGGGCTAACACCGAGAAACAAAACTTCACTTACCCTATATCATCGTCACGCCATTTAGAACACTTTGCTTACACTCTAAAGGGCGAAATGTTTTACGAGCCCCCAGTCAAAATTCCGCTCGGCAAACATTCTTTCTGTTCTTTACAACAGCAGCCCTTAATCACGCGATAATTAATGAAGTGGCAGCAGGGATTCAATGCACTTGAAGCTTTCCATGTTGTGGTGATCGTTGCATCAAAAGGCCCCTCAGTCTGTTAATTACTATACGTCGGATCAATTACGGTCCCCTTATAAAGATCCTCAAAACGGGGCTCGTAAAAAGAAGATGCTTACGGAACGTACTCTATTTTGCGGAGTCAATTCTGGCAGCCGGTGAGAGTCACGGCCAATTACGGCGCACCGCGGGTGTCTCCCACCATCCTGTGGAGGATGACCCGAGCCTCAGTTCATCGGGCCGATGCTGGCAACCGAAACGCTCGGAAAAGAGCGCTGCTCTGCGCGGGTCAACGGTATAGTAAATAACTGGGTCATCTTCGTTCGGATGTTGACCTGTTGCCGGGTCTGCACGCCAACTCCCTTTTAAGGGCGAAGCTCCTTATATAGCGGCACCCGTTCATCCCTCGTAGCCGTTGTAGTATGTAAGGGGTATAACATTTTGACCTCCAAGGTGGTGCCGGTGAGAGATTTCTTCTGTGCGTTGTTGAACAATAAAAAATAGTGCTCAATGTACATGCCAATGGCTGCTAATGGGGAATGAGAGACAGGAGCATTTGGCTTTTAGTTAACGCGCACGCTGCAATCCCCATTAGCAGCCATTGGCATGTACATTGAGCACTATCTGACAAGAAAGGGTTGCTACGTTATACTCGCTGGGTGTAACCTCCTTAGTTTTAGAAAGGTTTAGCGAGCGCTGAGCCGCAGTGCCATGAATGCAATGAACTAGTATATATACCATGAACTCGAGGTGGTTAAACGTGGGAAGTAGACCCGAAGCGCAAGCCGTAAGAAAGTGTGTGTGTGTGTGCCACCTCTCGTTTAGTTTTTGGAATGTCCGCTGGATGGCGGTGCTTCTATATGGGGAATATATGATGAAAAGATGCGAGATGGTGGTACTTGGAGTGTTGAATAGATGGACGAACGGACACACAGACAGATTCATGGATGGGCGCATGAACGGACGCAGGGGCGGATGCATGGACGAACGCTGGGACGGACGCACGAACAGACGCACGCACGGACGGGCGGATGGACGCATGGACGGTCACACAGACGGACGCATGGGCGGACGGAAGCAAGAACGAATGGACAGACGAATGCTTCGCCCCCCTCTCCATCATTCACTCCGCGGATATGCTGCCAATATTTTTCTTATAGACACGGAAGCCATGTACCGGAGTCCACAGCAAACGTGGATAGGGTTACTGACGTAAGCAGACTTGAGCAGTAGGTAGGGGTAGCATACTTACCATATTTTGATTCCTGTGCATGCCAGCGTAAACATGCGCCCACGGCACGCTCTGTCGTCCTCACTTGATGACAATAACCACTACGATTCGGATAGGGACAACGGTTCGGATGTAGTAGGAAGTGCGGCGTTGAACATGGAGCTTCCTTCAATATTTACCAGGGGGAAATTCGGCGCTACGATCGTTCGGCCACCATGTGAGTGACGGGTAGTACGTGGATTTGCCCAGTTTTCGTGTTTGAGGCTTTAAACGTACTTTTGGCTTTGTTTGTTGGTTTGCTTTGGCTTTTATTTCGGTTAAAAGAACAGCCTCGTGAGCTGATTTGAATTTGTGGCCATAAAAGAATAAAGGTGGTAAAGTTCGACCGCTGAAGTTTTTTTTAATAAATACTTTTTTTAGATGCGAAAAAGACACATGGAGCTGACAGAGCGAAGATCAGGCAAATCACCACCATTGACATGCTAACTGAAACGCCATGCGTTGTAGCTCTCATGGAAACTAGCGCCATGTTTTCCTCTAGTGCACTATTAAGAAACTTGTGTGGAAGACACAAGCTTCTTTCTGTGGTACACATAAGAAAGGGAGGGTAGGGTGTGTTTCACGCACCCTACCCTCCATCACTGTTTTTTTCGGATGGGGGGGGGGGGGGTCCCATTTGCTGAAGGCCTTGACTATTCGAAAAACAAACCCACCTATTTTCATGATTTAATATCGATAAAACACCACCCTCCAAAGACAAAGGGATAAATCAACCCTTTTGCCTTTTCCATAAGACACCACCCTCCAGAGACAAAGGGATAAATCACCCCTTTTTACCTTTTCGGTAAAACACCACCCTCCAAAAGAAAGCGGATAAATCACCCCTTTTATCTTTTCGGTAAAACCTTATCCCCAGCACTCAGGAAAGTAGAATGGAAAAGCGACACTCCCTGTACGTGTACGCTTGAAGAGTTCATGATTAACGGGCTATACAATGTATTGCAAACTGCGTATAAGCCACTTGAATTCCGCATTGTTAGGGATACAACCATGATTCCATGCCTCGGTGTTATACACAACGCCAAAAGTAACAGGCTAAAACCCAAACCACACGCATGAGCCATAACGACTCAGTGCGTGGCGCGAAGACACGGCGTCGCGTCGGCGACGACCGCAGTATACCTTGCGGTGCGCGACGTAAGAAAGCTGACAGCACTATAGCTCTCGACTTTGTGTGATCACGCGACCCAGCCTCCTCGGCTGACGCGGATGCGAAAGATCACACGCAGACGCGTTTCGAGAAGTACGCGTAGTTCGGACTCGACGAAGAAACAATGCCTTAACACCTCCGTGTTTCGACGACAGCGTAGCTCTGACCTACTGGACTTGCCCTACGCCATCTCCTTACGCCGACAAGAGCTCTCGCCAGTGGTGCTCCGTCCTCGGACTCCTGCAACCGTGTCCATCTTTCCCATCTTCTCCTTACTTCCGTATGTGGCTGTCCCTGCGCCTCGCTCTCACCTTTCTCTCTCTCTCTATCTCTTTACCTACAATTCCCATCCTTTTAATCCCTTCTCTACCCCCATCCCTCGTGAGTCACTGTTGAGGTGTCCTCCCCCTGAGAGACAGTTACGGGACTCGCTTTTCTCTTCTTTTCATTTAGCCGCACGCGTGCCAAACATCGCGTGCAGACGCGTTTCGACGCGTACTTGCAGTTGGGACTTGACGAAGAAACGACCTGCCTGGACAGCTATCTCTCAGCTAGAAGCCGTGCGCGTGCCGTATTGATAAGTGGGGCCCCATACGTGCCCATTACACCAGATGAGCTATTCCGTCTATTCTTATCTTTTTTTTTTTTCGCCGCAGTGCCCCTTTCCATTCGATAGTAGGCGTTCCTGTTGCCCCCGTTTCTTATCTTCTGTACGTGTTCGCGCGCTTTCGTTCTTTCCACGATGACGCTAAACGTAACCCGACACTATAGAGGAAAATCTGGCCTACGCACGCGTTCGTGACTGCGTGGACACATTATACAAGCTGTTTCTTTTTCAACGTGCCGTCGCAGTCGGGTGTGGGCGTACGCGGAGATTATGCGGGTATGCGTATAAGAAAAGTAAACGTTGAATTCGTTTAAAATTTCCTTCTTGTCTTTTCGTAGGCCCTGTCCCGGTACAGCAACGACACGCACGCACGGCGGTGTGTGCGGTGGTCGCGAGGCGGCCTGTATTTTTAC
The DNA here is from genome assembly GCF_043290135.1 of Rhipicephalus microplus. Taxonomy (NCBI): domain Eukaryota; kingdom Metazoa; phylum Arthropoda; class Arachnida; order Ixodida; family Ixodidae; genus Rhipicephalus; species Rhipicephalus microplus. Next base: position 171,942,796 of record NC_134705.1, read on the forward strand.
GTTAAAGCGGTCAAGGGAAGCCACGGCCTTCCGCAAACTGCTGCATACGTCGAACAGAAACGTATAGTAAAAAAAAGAACAAAGAAATAACTGGTTAGCTACGCAACACACGAAAGTGACGAGAAGGCAAAAAGAAGTTTTGCGGTGGCTTGCTCAATTCGCACAAACGGTGACGGGGTTCCGTATATATATATATATATATATATATATATATATATATATATATATATATATATATATATATATATATATATATATATATACGAAATAATGGGCTACACAAATTTGTAAAGGAAATAAACGCCTTTGACTTGCTACAAGAATATATCTATCTATATCTATCTGTCTGTCTGTATGTCTCAACCTACCTACCCATACACATACCTACCTACCTACCTACCTACCTACCTACCTACCTACTACCTACCTACCTACCTACCTGTCTGTTGATTTGTCGATTTCCTGCTTCGTGTGAATATATATATATATATATATATATATATATATATATATATATATATATATATATATATATATATATATATATATATATATATATACAAAACATTACACCACACGTTTCGCATTCGTTCCTTTCCTGGCGGCCCTATACTAACGTGAAATTTAATGACGATGGAGGGATACGATATTTTAAGTGTTATGTGTATAATGATGACACATAATATAGAATCCTCCACGTTCAACAACAAAAAAGTGTGAGCGCGTACAAGCAGGGAAGTATTGAACAAGCAGTAGCGCGTAGCTTGATCACGTTTTGCAACGAGTACGATGCAGCTGCCATGAAAGCAATAACAATTAATGACCAGCGCCAGTCAACTTCGCGTTAAAGGAACGTTGCGTTGCATGGGCAGTCATCAATTATTCGGCGTATGCGTTTACGTGCCCGAATACGCCGCGTTCCCTGTTTATCCCAGCGCCATAGGTCACAGTCACCTGGCTAAACTATACCTGTATAGCAGTGAGGCCAAAGGCTCGAAACAGCCAATCAGAGAGAAAAATGAGAATGGTCACGAGCGCTCGGCATTTAGAAGTCAGTGTGGGTGTTTATCAGATCTTATTGTGTGCTTGATTGTTTTTACATGCACGTGTGCCTCAATCAGGATGTTGTCACAGTTCCAATATTCAACTGTTACTTTCGTACCAATATTTGTCACATCGTTATGTCGCAGCTGTGCGTGTGTGTTTGTGCGTACATGCGCGTTGGTGTGTTTGTGCATGCGCACATTTATGTATGTATGTATGTATGTATGTATGTATGTATGTATGTATGTATGTATGTATGTATGTATGTATGTATGTATGTATGTATGTATGTATGTATGTATGTATGTATGTATGTGTCTTAAAGCGAGCACTCTTCTATAAAAGAGTTGTTTCATAATTTAAACATCCCATATGCAATGCGCTTTCCCCAAAACTCCCAAAAAAGTAAGAAAAAAATTGAAGAATGAAGTGTCACCTCTCTACAGCAGCGTTCAAAGCGAAATATATTCGAAACGAGGAAGTCGCGTACTGTCCCTGTACAAAGGCCATGAAACCGCAAGATGCTTAATCTAATCTCTCGCGAGCCGTTGCAGCGTCCACTTTCCGGATTCTCACGTACCCAGTGCACGATTCGGCACAGCTGAAGTCCGGCCACGTCTTTCCATTCGGCTTTCGCCGCAATAGCGGCGTGGTTCGCGTGACACTATCGCGAAGGTTCCCGTTCTTCGCGACCAGGTGTGAAAAAAAAAACGACAGTAAAAAACACAGAAGTATATATGTCGAGAAAAAATATCCAACTCAGTCACGGACAGACGTGAGTGGAAATCAGAATAGGCTCTTCTTCCTGACATGCTTCAGCGAGCTTCAAGCCGGCGGCTACGGTGTCCAGTGACGTGGTTAGTGTGAAGCACGTTCCAAGCGAAAACAAGTAAGGCCAGCGAGTATTCCGTTTGTCCGTGTTGACATTGGTTCAGACTTTCGAAGTTAACGCCAAGGTTTATATCTACGAACTACAGTATTCATGACAATATGCATAAGAAAAACTACAGCACCAGACAGAACACGTCCTGAAATATTTATTCTTTGATATCTGGGTTGTGATGTCCCAAAACCACCATATATGATTACAGAGACGCCGTAGTGGAGGGCTCCGGAAATTTCGACCACTTGGGGCTTTTTAACGCGCACCCAAATCTGAGCACGCGCGCGCGGGCTTAGCGCATTTTCGCCTCCATCGAAAATGCAGCCGCCGCAGCCGGGATACGAACCCGCGACCTGCGGGTCAGAAGCCGAGTGCCTTAGCCACTAGACCAGCTCGTCGGGGCCGTCTTGAAAGCTATCCGCGAAGCCCACAGGGTAGAACGATTACAATAACAAATTTATGGTAATGGGAAATCCTTGTGCTGCCGGCCCATGTAGAGTTCGTTGCGGAACACGTTCCATTCGGTCGTCATCCCACGAGCCGACATCTCTAATGCACCGCTAGAAATGGGCCCCTCACTTGAAAACCCCGTATAAGTTGCGAGTCATCTCGGTTCCTTCTTGTTAGATCCTGTCGTTCGTGGAGTTATTGCGTCCTGCAGTAGATGTTGGAAGTCGGATTTCAGTTTTTGAGAAAGCTGTACCCTAATTATGTTCAGAATCGGGCCGGACGTCCTGCAAGTAAAGCTGCTGCGAGCGCTAGTTGGTATAACGTCGCTCCTCGCAACAGACGATGCGTGGAGCGATGTCGTAGATTAGGACTTACACGGAACGTGACGGCGACGGCGACGGCGACGCCCCGCCGAGAGTGTCCCTACTACTGCTTTTGCGTAAGAAAAGAAGTGGAAAAGCCCACGCTGTCATCATGCCGTGATAGTGCATTCATGAAAACAGAACGAGCAAAAAACACACAGATCCGAACACGAACGATTGCGACGTCTTGATTTTTTTCCCTGAATCCCCGTCTGAAGACCTGCTTTTATTTTAACCATGAATCCGTGCCAACCGGCTTAACGTTCCATTGTCCTCGATACTGCCGTTATCGGTCGAAGCGTGCGTGACGTTTATTGGAAAGAAACAAGGAACCACTGCTACACTTTCGTATCAGTGATGTAGCGGGGGTTCACTTCACGACAGTTTTCGTGTATCCCGCATGTATACTACACTCCTGTTTTCCTCCTCACCGCGAACTTGCTTCCGGACAGCTATACATGTGAGCACCCGATAAGCTTTTTCCAGGCGTTACTATTTATACGAGAAGAGCATGCCTGCGGCTTTGAATCGATGGACGACTGGTAACCTCAAAATGTCATCGTAAGCACACATCCTAAGCCTAGTCGAGGGGGGGTTCGTTCTTAGTTCCGGGTCAGTCAGCTTCGCAGAGGTTTTCGCACTGTTCCTTAAGGACCAGCGTCCATTTAGAAAAAAATCACGAGAAAACACATCTTGCCATGCCAGCCCTTTTGTTTTTATGTTTACTTATATAAACTTCAAATATTGCTCTGAAATTACGAGTAATAAGAAACATAGGTTCCCAGCTCATGCAATTACTTTGTTTTACTGATCTTCTCGAAAGCGATCGAGCAGCATTGGCGACTTCTATAGTCTTGCACAGCCAAGGGGTGTCGAGCGCCTGCCTATACACTCTATACCAAATAAAGAGTATTAGCAAAAAAAAAGCTTATTGCGCTATACATAAGTGTAATGTGATTCAAGTATATGGCACCTGAAAGATAAATCTCAAGGGGGTATCCTTAAAAGGGGAGAGAGAGAGAGGGGGGGGGAGTGTGTGTGTGTGTGTGGTGTGTGTGTGTGTGTGTGTGTGTGTGTGTGTGTGTGTGTGTGTGTGTGTGTGTGTCTGTGTGTGTGTGTGTGTGTGTGTGTGTGTGTGTGTGTGTGTGTCCACCTTACAACAAATGGGGAGGGGGCGTCAGAACCCCCCCCCCCCGAACGCTCGGCAATATACGACAGCGTCATAACATGCCCTCATATCCAAAGTTTTGACCTCAATGGCTTATGAAGCGTATATAGCTAAGCTATTTCGCCCAACCCTCCTCTGGAATCGTGACTTTTGAAGAAATATAAGATTCCAGTAGTTCCCTGGCATGCCGCGGTATTCGCATACGATGAGCGTACGTTAACATCGGTTAGTAATGAAACAATTTGTCTGGTTCTCAATTTAAAGACACTTTATAGTGGCCCTTGAGACATTGCGTAAGGGGGCGAAGTAGCGAGGAGGACACTGCGCTTGTAGGAAGGGCAGCGACAAAGAGACAAAAAAAAAACCACCGTCTCACCTTTGAAGTCGGTGTCGTTTAGGGCCCCTTTAAACGAATAAGTTGGGGAACGCGAAAGTTCTTGCTTCGAACACTGTTCTTTCATTCCCTGCGCAGGGTGAGCGCCAAGGACGCCGAGACCACGGCAATGGCCGAGACGACCGTGGCCCAAATTGATGCAGGCGAAGTCCCGGAAATCGCTTCCGGGCCGCTTGCCGCGACGAGAGAAGCGCCGGAAGTTTCCCCTCCTTCCGCGAAACCGTCGCCGCGCGCAACCGTCAATCCGTCGGAGGAGCCGAAGCAGCCAAAGTCGCAGTCGGACGCGACACAGGTGTGAACAGGTCTTCGATTATCGCCCTGGTGGTGTCAACGCACGTGTTGCGCGATTTCGGTGAACATTATAGAACACCAGATCGTCGAAATTTCCTAAGTCCTCCGCTACGGCGTTTCTCATGAGTCTTAATCATGTCGTGGTTTTGGGGGGCAACACTCTACATATTATTATTATTATTATTATTATTATTATTATTATTATTGTTGTTGTTGTTGTTATTGTTGTTGTAGTTGTTGTTGTTGTTGTTGTTGTTGACGATGTCAAATAAACGATGCCGTAATAACTACATGACATGACTCTTATACGACACGGCAGTACATTAGTTCTATATAATGATGTATTGCTTCTATGGTAGAGTGATGTGTTGTTACGCAAAGGTTGTAACACATATACGCTTTATGTTCTGTCACAGGTATTTCATTTCGTCTGTTTGCCTTAAGTACCCCGGAGGGTGTTACATAAGGAGTGCTCATGTAAACAAAAATTACAGAATTTCTCCACGAATAAATCTTGTCGTTTCTTCGATGAAGGCAGCTCAGGTGGCGATGCAAGCGATGTGGCGGGAAAGGTTCAGTCTCCTCGGCTGTGCGACGGAGAAATTGTCACAAGCAAGCGACGACAGTGTGGGTGCACTTGAACAAGAAGCCTTAGATAAATGGCCCGTGCACAGTGAAATCCGCATAGGAGGTAGAATGTAAGGTTTTTGGCGAAGTGAACTTTTAAGGAATTTATATTATGATAAGCTTCCGATACGACTGCGCTGTGTTATAAGTAACACGGACATACGTTATAACACGAACCTACACTTCCGAACTGTACGTCGATGCACCAAGGTTAACTGGTTTTTTTGTTGTTGTTTTTTTTTTTTTGGCTACGCTACACGTCTTCTACAGAGTATAACCCGAAGCCAATATTTTGCATGTTGCTTTGTCAGACTACATTGTCACCATTATCGCTCTTGCTGAACCCTTATTCAAATCACCTGTTACTTTTTGTAAGAGTCCATGTTTGACACGTATCGTACGCTCAATTTAAAAAGATTTACAGCGTTGTGCGTTTACGATGCTCAGCTGGCGACACGAGGGGCGATCACCATCGCTGCGGTTGCATTTCTATGCAGGCAAAATGGTTGACGCCCGAGTACAAAGTGCGATATAAGTGCGCGTTAAAGGCCAACTCCGGCGATTTTTCGACCATGTCAAGATAATGGTGCTTCTATGATCCTGAGGCACTCTTGTCACGAGCCGAATAGCTGAAATGCTCAGGATCTTCGGAAAAGATTTTAATAAGCAAAAAGGTGCAATACCGAAACCGAAACCAAACCAGGCTCCCTGTCTGCGTATGACGTACAATTCGGTAAGAACGGGACGTCATATCTTGGTCTTGGCGGCGCGGAGTATGAAAACTGTGAAAAGCAGACCAGCTAAGCGCCGGCCAAACACCACAGAGGAAGGAAGAAAGCTTTCTCGTGCTATACCCGTGCCTAAAACCATCACCATCGCTTTGTGGCCAGCACAATGAACGCTGTAGCGGCGAAAGTAGCAATGCCATTGGCTGCGTCACTTCCGTTGACATGCTAAACATGACGTCAGAGAGAGAGAGAGAAACAACATTTATTTACGCATCCGGCGTGCGGGAAGTCACCGGCCACGCAGGGCGCGGGTATTCCCTATCTGAAGACTATGGCTAATAGAGTCCTATAGTCCCAGGGCCTAGATCTTGAGGACGTTGTGCTCCGGCTAGGCGTTGGATACTCGGGCTCCTCCGCTCCCGCTGTCCGAGGCGTCGGTTCCCTTTCTCTTCTGCTTTGCCAGGGCCTCCTCAAGCCGCTGGATGGCCCTTCATTGCGTCGTTGAGTCTTCGGAGCGTATCCATGCTCCCGTCACAGAGGCAGTGTTGCCAATAATTCTGGAGAGCGAGGTGAGCTTTTCGGAGCAATCTCTAAAATTCATTTGCAAACAATCAGTGCATCTCTCAAGCCTGTAATTTGGCATAAATGACGGAAATGTGCAAAGGAACGCACCCAGCGAATTTCATTGAAATCCATTGACTTAAAAAAAATCACCGGAGTTGGCCTTTAAAAAACACCAGATGGGCGACATTCGGGAGGTCTCCACTATATAGGTCGTCCCTTAAAATCATATTGTGCATTCTGGCACGTAACCCCCCAGATATTATGATTACTGTTATCACTTTCTAAGTCGACGTAAATAGTCGCTCAGCATCTTCAAGCTGTTTGCGCCCAACCGTATCGTAATACGACACTCCGCGTTATCGCATTTCCACGGCAGGCGTGTTTTCTTTGCTCCCTTTCTTTTGCCGATTCGGTGGCTCTGACGCACAACGCAATGGCTTGTGCGTCAGCTTTTTTTTTTTTTTCAACGACTAACTTGAAAAGTGACGCATGGCTGGGCAACCGACCGTCATTCTAGCAATTCTACACGCTCGGTTCTTTTGAAATCTTACGCTACTGTATCCCGAACGAAGGTGGAGAGAACAGTGCTGTCAGGCTGCTATGCGGTACTGCTACAGACCGTTAGGCGCCAAATATATCATTGTGTTTCGCGGCTAGTATCTCGACGTGTTTCGAGTAAATCAATTTAGTAATATTGTAGTGAAGTAGACGGTGAAGTCGCCATAAATAATAAATGAGCTTTTACACCCGAAAAACAAGATATTATTAAAAGGGACTCTGTATATGGAGGGCACCGGATATTTTGAACTTCCCTTGTTTTTAACGTGGATTTGAATATACGTTAATTGACCCATGGCATAATGCGTCTCGACTGAAATTAATCGCCGTGGCCGGGATTCAATCCTGGAACCTTAAAGGTGAGTATTCGGACACCATCACCACTTGACCACATTGACGGGTGATCGCATTGTTCGTGCTGTCCACTTATGCTCGCGTTCCGTTCCGTCCACAGTTTCATTAACGCGAAGCCCGTGAATATCCGATTAAACGGCAAATTTGGGCGTTGATGTTGGCGTCCCGCGTCGGCGCCGTGGGGAGTGACTGATGCGAAAGAATCATCACGTGATGGCGTCACCAGATGACGCCACAGATCGCCATAATTTGTGACGTCACTGAGACGCCATCCTGTTGTCGCCATGGCATCACGTCACACGATGGCGTCATCACATGGCACTGCTGTAGCTTAATCAAAAGCGGTCCGATCACGGAGGCAATGCAAAAGCGAGTGAAGTAACTCCAATCTCGGAGGCAGTGTGAAACTACGTTAGATGCAGAAATATTTCGAATGGTGGCGAGCAGGATCACTACATTGAGGGAGAAAAAAAAAAGCAGATGGCGTTCGGATTCGACTCGTCTTGGGTGAATGAAAAATGAACCCTGTGATGTTTTCTTTCTTGTTTTTTTTTTTCAGTTTCAGTAATGTTTGAAACTACGACACGGCAAATTTCGCCGGTTAACAACGAGCGACTTCGCAGCTTCAGTCGCAGGAGCACTTCTACATGGTCCTGTTGGAAGACGTGCTCTCCGCGGACCAGGGGCAACGGGGACGGCGCGACGGTAGCGACGCCCGTGCAAACAATGGCGGCGGCGACCGAGACGGGCGCCGCCTGGCGGAACCGCTCGACCCTATCGTGGACGATATGTGCGACGAGCGCTGCAGCCGCGCCTTCGGACTGCCCCTGCTGGGCCTCGCCTTCCTCACCGTGGTGCTGCCGGTCGCCGTGCACCACTACTCGTCGGCGCAGAACGACACCGCGCAGTCCTCGCAGCTGTACAGCGTACGTGCGTGGTCGTTGACGCTGCTCTCGTGCGAACCGAGTTATGAAAAGGGCCGGTTAAAAAAACGACTTGCCGCATGCAACCTTGCTGACACGCCAATAATCATCACAAAAGAAGCAATAAAGAAAGCGACACGACATTTCCAGAGAAGCCTACAATAAGCGGAAATTTAATCACGTTTTAATTAAGTTTTTCATGTAATTAAAGTTGGGTGCGGCAGTCCTTTAACGTCGATTCTAAATTTTTGGCCCACCAAGGCACGATAGCCGTTCGTGGCACCCGTGCCAATCGATAGCTTGCGTGTGACGTCATAAACGCACAAAATGGCTCCAGTGCATGGCCGCTTAGATGACAGTCAAGTAAGTGTAATCACGCTTCAATAATGTGCCTCAGTGTGACGTCACCTGATTACTATTGGGTCTGCAACGAAGGAACGAGCATTCAGGGACCCTGAAACGGTTTTGACGATTTTTTCACAAAACACATTGGGCCGGTATACCAAGTACCAAGGGTAATTGAGAGACCTATTTGAGCTCCCTGCGTAAACTGTGTAATTTATTACAAAGCTTTAAAGCTGCGAATCGCTTCAGATCGTTTCAAACGCGTTTTCAGCCACCCATACACCAAGCGACGCGCTCTGCCCCACTGACGTCATAGTTTCCAGCTGATCTGATTGGCCGTGGAACGCGCAGCACACACTGTCGGACGGATCGGCGGCGGGATTCACGCGCATGCGCTCTCACGCCACATCGTGACACAGGCGCCGTGGAGGCGGAGCTTGGCGCCGAGCGCTCGAAGGAAGAGTTGAGGGCAGTTGAGGGTGAAAGGCGGGGCGGAGGAGGAGGGTACTTTTTTTAGTACTCGTAGCTCCGTTGATAAAGGGTGTTTCGATTAAACTTTGGTGCCAATGATTTGCACCAGTAGTGGTCTAATCAAAAAACGGAATGTGAAAAAAAAAACCGTTTCAGGCACCGTGACATCCCAAAGTTCGCGTCCGACCGTGTTGCTGCTCCAACTTGCATGTTTCGGTGACGTCATTGCAAGCCACGAATAGCCTCGCAGCAAAGCTTGGTGAATGCGCGCGTCGATTTGCAGACGTCGAACAGATTCTACCCGTCGCCAAGGCCCGTTCGCTTCAACTATTTCGCGGACAGCATGCTCATGCAATCCGCGACGACGCCCAGGCGCACAGCGGAGTGGCAGGGGAACAACTCGTCCGGGATCGGCCGCATCATACTCGATTGGCAGCGACTGCTGGGCGTCAAGGTGAGTCTCGTATCACACGCCGTGAGGATGTATCATTCCAACTGGAAATCGGCAAAAACCATAGCTGGGAGCGAGAACTTACTCACTGTAAGAGAGAGATAAAAATAAACGTTTATTGTCGAAACAGTGATTCCCGGTATCACCCTGAGGAAGAAGGGCTCCCAGTAGAAATTTTAAAAAAGTGTGCTTCATTGTCAGTAATTCGTAGACAGGTCTGTTACACGGTGTATGTCACAACGCGGGGATTATTGCTATACGCAAGTATCCTCGACAGCTGTCTACCTGTCCACGTAGAAGATTCCCAAGGCTGAAGCGGCACCCGCCAGCATTCAATTCGTCAAAGCGCTCTGGAATAGATAAACTTAGAACCCAACTTGAAAATCGTCGAGCAACGAGCGCAGTTGACAAGTTTAAAGCAACGTAGGAGATATCAAACACTGCACGAAACACTGCTTGAAAGTCAGACCAGTGCGAACAACCGTGTGAACGGTATAACAAAATATGCCGGTCTTCGATTCTCTCCACTTAAACGCCAGTTAAAAACGAACACAACATCAACCACGGCGCGTACTTCTACGTCGTCCATAAAGCGGGAGAACTTGGAGCGCCGAGAGACTTCGCGTTCCGGAAGCACCTCCAGCAACGTCTACGGTACGCCGCCTCCAACTTCCGCAGGCGTCAACAAGAACGCGGACGCGAACGAACGTCCATACTGGCTACCTCCCGTCGGTCCGCACAATCTCCTAGCCCAGGGAAGAAGGTTCTTCGAAAAGAAGTCCACCCTACGAACTAGGTAAGCCAAGTCAGCCTGTTCCGTGGTTAGCGATGCTCGTTCGGACACATTGGAATCCGGCCGTGTATTAAAATGTTGTCTGTGCATAGGCGATAGCCAGTAAGAGAGCTCGTAGCAATCCTGTGAGCTAAAGAAAGAAAGAGAAAACGGCTAATAGCATATACTGCATAGGCTGCAACTTGCTGCACAATAACTGAATTAACAAATTACTGTTAAATCTTCTCTTCAACAAACATGTCCAGTTCACGAATAAGTGGTGAACGAATCATACACTTAGTCACTGAACGGATGTTACTCTGCAATACTTCTTCGTTAACGAAATTGAATATGAATGAATCAATGAAACCTTGCAGCATAAGGATCACTCCTTCACATCACACACAAGACACGTCCACAAAGCTTAAAAGGAAGCCACTAAGCAAATTAAGTGCTCCACGTCAAGTCTACGACCAGTCAATACAATGTTTCGATCCAGTTTTGCAACTGTAAGAGGCAAGTAAGTCATTATATTCTTTTTGAGCAACCTCAAAAACTCGCAGGTCTCGCGACTCCAACGCCGCCGGCGACGAACACCCGCACGACGCGCAGGCCGAGTATGACGTCAGAAGACGCGGCACAGACCAACGCCTTCCTAAAGATAGCAGCGTAACCGAGACAGATGGCGCCACGAAGCGAGGCAATCCAGGTGGCGAGCCAGTGCCTCCGCTGAGCAGCTCGCAGCTGTGGTGCGTCTACCAACCGGTAGGAGACGCCCACGTGGGGACCGCCATGGACGATGACGAGTACCAGTTGGACGACGTGCCGGTGTCCCTCTGCACGGCCGTCGTATACTGCTGCCTGGACTTGTGGAGGCACGGCGTGCGGACGTACCAGCCGTCGTCTACTGCCAGGCCTCGAGGTCCGCCAGGGGGCAGGTGGCACGGTGAGTGCGTTACAAGTGCACGGTAGAAGGTCGCTGGCCGCAGCGGTAAAATCACAGGCGTTCGTGGGGAGTGGGGTAGAGTGTGCAGTGCTTTTCTTTCAGAAATAACGGCCCCCGATCGAAACGTTGCACGATTGTTTTTCGACGTTTCGTAAAAGTCCTTCTCGACGAATACGGGACTCCGGTCGAAATATTGACAAACCGTCTTTACGTCCCACAAAGACGGCATGATTATGAGATACACCGTAGTGGAGGGCTCCGGAAATTTCGACCACATGGTCGAAACGTACACCTTTCCCGTGCGCCTATCAAATCACTTGGGTCTCTATCATGTTGCCTGCATCGAAATGCGGCCGGGATTCTTACACACCCTTAACATTCAAGTCAACAGAAGACAAATTATGAATGCCTTGTTTCGTCATCATTGCGCACCAACCCAAACTGCGTCATCACACTGTGTCCCTGCACGCGCAGACGCACCGTATGTTTGTTTCAGACCGGCACAGCGACGAAGAGTACCAACACGAAGGGGACGGCGGGCCGCAGGGCATCTACCACTTCTCGCGCCTACGCAAGTTGCGAGGAGCTCCGCCCACGCTCAAGCTGTACGCCATGCTGGGCGGTCGAGATCGGACGACGTACAACTTCACGCGCAAGATGGCCGGCGTGTCCCCAGACGAGGCAACCCCAGACGCCAGAGACGACTCCAATGGGCGCGCAAGGCAGCGCAACGCCAGACGCCAGAACGACGTCGACACGGCAAACGCCGGGGGTACCTCCTGGAACGAGGGCCGTGCCCTAAATTACACGGCCCTCGACCGTACGATAGACCTGAGCGCGAGATGGCTACGTCGTATGCGCCTGGACGGGTTCGTCTTCAATTACAGGTGTGGAAACCTTTTTTTGCCCTCAGATTGAACGACGAATTACGACTGTTCACGGAAAATGTTGGTGCGTAGCGCGCGGACGGAGCTATAGTCATCATCACTTCGTTTCGTCTGTTTTGTCACCCGCTGCCAAATACTCTGCTTCTCTCCATTTTTTTATATCGCCTTTCTTTTCTTAAACCGGATGCTCCCTCGAGTTAACCCCCCTCTCTTTCCTTCATATTTTTCTCTCTCTAAAAAAAACATACACAGCTGCGCTTATTTATACCTCGAAGTGCTTAGCGTAGTAAGCAAGAGGGAACTTTTTTTGAGGGACCTGTTTCTTCGTTAGAGACAACAGAACGAATCTAACACACAGTTAGGTCAGCAAAAGCGAAATGAATTAGTAGATGTGGCTGTTCGAAAGTTCTGCGTTCAGACGCCAGGGATAGATAGGGTGGTTTTTTAATCTAGTTGATTCAATTTAAAGTATGGGTGATGATGGCTACACTAAAATTAACGACAACATTGTTTCCTAAGCCCTCGATGGCTTAACTGTCTATTGGATTCGGTATTTCTGTATTACGACGTGTGGTATTGCAACGTCCATGACAAGCCAATGATGTTCTGGTCATATGCCATTCAAGGCAGCCTGAAAATTCCTGATGTCAAGAAACTATTGCTACCAATGTCAAGGATTACTGTAGCCACCAGAATTTTTCATATATATATATATATATATATATATATATATATATATATATATATATATATATATATATATATATATATATTACGTCACTTCACTCGCAAAGCAAAAAACGTTACCCACACGTACACGTATGTCCAGGTCGGACCCGCAGTTCCCGCGCGCGGATCCACTCTACCTCCTCCACTTCCGCGCCTTCCACGAGCGCTTAGGCGAGTACAAGCTTCAGGCGACCCTGGTGCTACCGGACGCGTTGACGTCGAACGCCGCTACCGGAAGTGCGGACCAGAAGCGTCATCGGGCCAGCCCCTACTCGGTTGCCCGACTCGTGGCGACGGGCTACACGCCACTCGTACTGCCCACCCACGACCTGGTGCCACGTGACCGGAAGCTGAACGGCGACGAGCACGCCCGGAACTACACTTACGGCGAAGCCGCGTCGCCACCGCTCACGGCCCTGGAGGAGGACGGAGAACGGCGGGATGAGGACGACCCTTCACCTCCGGGATCAAGGCTTTGGCCGCACGGCGGCGTCAGTGGTACTGCCGCCGCCGCGACGTGTCCCGCGCCGTACTCCAGCGATGACCCGACGTTGATGACGCAGGAGAGACTGCTCACAGGGTACGTGATCACATTTGAAAGAGAAAAAAAAAAGAAACCCAGAGGACTCCTTACGCATCGCCCTAAGACGACTCATATAAGCAAAATGCTTCTTTTCTGACAGCACCGCCGCAGTCGTCCAATGGTCATGATGCTCCACTGCTGACACGAAGGTCGTGCGTTCGAATCCCACCCTCGCTGGCCGCATTTTCGCTGTCAGCCAAAATACTTGAGGTCCGTGTACTTATATATAGCTGCACGTTAAAGAACTCCAGGCGGTCGAAATTTACGGAGCCCTCCAGTACGGCATCTCTCATAACCATACGGTAGTTTTGGGACGTTAAACGCTAACGTCACAGTCCTACGTCAAAGCAATACGACCATCTCGTGGTTGTTGCCGTGACGTTTAGGACCAGGACACGCAAACTCTCACGGCACATAGGCTTTCCCACAATACTTACTAGAGGGAACTCTGACGCCGGCTGTGTTTTGGATTTTTTCCCGAATAAATCCATGGTTCCTTGTGAACTTCGTGAGCTGATTCAAATCCGCGAGGCTAAAGCGTTCGAGGCGGTGAAGTGCGAGTGCTGAACTTTTGCTGAAAGTTCCTCTGGCGGCAAAGCAGCTGCAGGTCCCACGAAGCAACACGCAGCCGAAAGAACGTAGCCAAGTCAAATCCATGCACTGCCCGCCGTTCCGATGCTGGTTGAAGAACCGTGTCCCGTAACGAAATTATTGCAACAAGATTATGTTTCAGCGCTCCCCTTATATCCGAAAAAAACATGCGTCCAAGGTCGCGCCCTTCTTATGCATCATGTCCGGCGAACGGCAATAGTGGATAAATATTAAATAATTAACTAATTGATTATTTAAATTAGCCTCCTGTGCAAGCTTCCAACACGCTGCGTCCAAAAAAAGCGAAGCTTCATGGAGCGTCACTTGATTAACGCTGCCCGAAATACCAGCACCCAGAGGATATATTTAAAAAGAAGAGGATTACTCTAATTTTTAGGTCTGGCGGTCCCATGCCACCAATTTCTCACGGGGCGGCTGCCCTCCCAAGCGACAATGAACTTCGTTCTGCCGAGAACCAGGCCGGAAGCGCGCTAGCACCTATTTAACCAGTAGTTGCCTGGCGGCAGCAATTCTCCGCCTCCCACACAGTCGGCGGCGGATGCTCAACTATTTCACCAAGGCTGTGTGGATTAAGGTGCGCCCATAAGCCATTGCATCTAAGAGTGGATCTAAAGGTGATGTCTGGATATTGTGAGAACCTCTAGTTGAAGATTCTGCCCACAGTGCTGGCGTAAGACCAGTGATATACAACTAATGTTCATCTTCATCGCTGCCAGTGTGTTTCTATAAGGCTGACTCTTGCGCGAATAATTGTTGTTGTTGTTGTTGTTGTTGTTGTTGTTGTTGTTGTTGTTGTTGTTGTTGTTGTTGTTGTTGTTGTTGTTGTTGTTGTTGTTGTTGTTGTTGTTGTTGTTCATCAGAAGCATCCTTGCGACGATCATCATCGCATCTTCGAACCTTAATGACTAACATGGATCAGCGCGCATGTTTAGCGAAGGGAAACAGAAAGATGCAGCCGCAAATATGGCAGTTACGCTTGCATGGGAACCATTGGCCCCTTGAGACGAACCATTCGAGAGATGCGACTTCAAGTCAGTTTCTCGCGATTACGAGTAAGGAAGCCCGAGTGCACTGAAACTATAGATAGCAGACGTGTTGACTCGTTCAATAGCGCAAAATAAGGACAGAAGAAGGAAGTCACACGAGAACGGCGCTGACTTCAAGGTACTGACTTCAACACACTATGTAATAGAGACAATTTGCTATCCCCGTTAACAACAGCTTTACCAACGAGGAGTCAACATGCAGCTTCATCTAACCTCAACCTGCTCAACTGACTGCTCTTATCACTGCACCCTAAGAAAAAAAAAAGAGTATGGTGACTCCTTTCGGTGAGACCTGCAGATATACGGATTGCCTCGCATATGACTCCCTTTAAGGAGAATCTTAAACTACCTTTTGGGTCTTATTATTTACTCTCCAAAGAAAGTGCAGTGGTCTCCGATGAAAGTTCACGCGTCTCTTAAAAAGAGAGTCGCATACGCGGCAAAATCAGTGCAATCTTGTTTCGTTTTAACTGTTCTTAGTTGAGACTTTTCGTTTTAATGGTTCTTAGTGCGACCGCTTAGTCGAGGCTTTCCCGTCAGGGGGCCGTCGTAGATTCCGAAACGGGTAGGTGCCACTGCTCATGACTGCCGCCACTCATTCCACTTTGTTCGCCCGCTTCATTCCCACTTCATTCCAACCCGCTTCATTCTATTATACTCAACCCCACTTCATTCGACCCACGTTAAGGAGCCGAGCTAGTTGCATTAGCTAGTTGCAAAATGATGCATTACCAACTAGCTTGGCCTTATTTACTGCTGTGGTTTAGCTGGTAAGATGACAGCTTCGATGTTTCATCAAAGTACACTACACGGTTGAAGTTTTTTTGTAGGAGCCTAGAGGCTTGAGTAAATGCCAGCGCCAAAGTTTCTGCGATTCATGCGGGAAAAGTTATGTAATGTTTCGAGAAGAGCTCTAAACGGGGTCCATTTATACGCGTAATTATTTTTAGGGGCGAAGCTCCTTATGGCGCGGCTTGTGCGTCCCTCGTAGTACGTAATCACCAGTGGCACATACCCGAAATAGCGGTCCTTACAATGTCTGCTGGATGGGGGCACTTGTACATGATGAATACATGATGAAAAGATGTGAGATGGCTGTGCTTGGAGTTTTCACTAGACGTATGGACGGACGAACAGACTGACACACGCACGGACGGACAGACAGAGGGATGGCCGAAAAAAGAGATGGACGGACAGACAGACGAATGAACAAACGGACGGATGCACCAAGGATCACACAGATAGGCGGACGCAAGAACAAATGAACAGACAGACTGACGAACGCTGCGCCCAGCCAATCATCATTCACTCCGTGGATATGCTGTGATTTTTTTTTTTTCGCGCACGACGGTTGACACAGACAGGGGCGAAAGATAAAAGAGCTACCGAAAGGGGCTCTCTCGTCTGTCGATCAGTCCCCGAAGAGAGCGGTGACTTGCGAGGACTCTTGGGTGCCCCTAGCGGAAGGACATCGGCCAAACAAGGAACTCGGCTCCTTGAGACCAGAACGCGGGGTCTTTGATAAGATAACGACTCAAGCCTCTCTCAACGGTTCTTTCTCGTCCTATCTTGGAGTGTACGCAATCTTGCCTGTGCAGCACTCCCGAGAGAGGGCTTTTTATGTTCCGCACGCGTAACGCTGTAGACGAGAGCGCGACGCTAGCGGTCTTCGTAGACTAGAAGGCTACAGTAGTGAAAGAAGGAAAGCTCTTTTAGGACGCCGTCTAGCCACTAATTAAGGACAGGCTCGTAAATTGGTGGAGGCAGGCGAGATTCTGCAAGCTGGACTTGGCGAAGCCCGTTTGGCGACTCTTGACCAGGCCCGTCTATAGTCGCACTAGCCAGTGGGGCCCTGGAGAAGGGGCTCCACCCGCAATAAACAAGGAGTGCTGTTCATGTCCTGTACTCGTTTTGCTTATGTACACATGCACATAGTGAAAACAGTGTTGTAATAATTACATTTGTGCATGTGCTGTATCATGCGTACGTTCAATGCACTACGCCATGTTAAATACCAAAGCACTTTTTTTGTGTACTATGGCTTCCTTTCCTTTATTAGAATTTTATTTGATGTCGTCATAATCGACATAATCTGTCTTCGCACAGAAAATCAGTGAAGGCCTTATTGAAGTTTTTGCGTGGTAGTGGCCTATTGAATAGGCTATAGCACCCCAGCTCACTTTTTGTTACTTTTCTCGTTCACGCGTCTATTTCGCTCTTCGCTTTCTTTTCCAACTTTATTCCCAGTCCCCTTCCCTTAGTGCAGTGTAGCGAACCGGATGCTCCAATTTCTGGTTAACCTCCCTGCCTTTCCGTCATTTTATTCTCTCTCTCTCTTTAATGTCGTAATATTTTAGACAAGCTGTTATTCTGCTTATATGCTTTCTTCAGTTACCTATGGAAGTGTGTCTGATCAGTGTTGTGAATTTACACGAACTGTATTGAAAGCAACCTCAATAAAGTATTGGAATCCTTATTCAGGCCATCTCTCTCTCTCTCTCTCTCTCTCTCTCTCTCTCTCTCTCTCTCTCTCCTTCTCTCTCTTAGATCAAGAGAGCTTATTTGAATGAAGAGACACTAACGGGAAAGCCATATTTTCCCGTATAGAACACCTGTAACCTTTAGGGGCGAAGCTCCTTACAGCGGGACCCGTTCGTCCCTCGTAGTAGGGCGTAACATGTCTTACGCTTTGACCTGCAAGATGGTGCCGGTGGGAGATTTCTCCTGTGCGTTGTTGAACAACGAAAAATTCACAGCGTGCGCGTTAACTAAAAGCCGAATTCTCCTGTCTCTCATTCCCTATTGGCAGCCATTGTCATGTACATTGAGGACTATCTGATAAGAAAGGGCTGCTACGTTATACTCGCTGGGCGTAACCTCCTTGATTTTAGAAAGGTTCAGCGAGCGTTGGGCCACAGTGCCATGAATACAGTGAACTAGTATATACCGTGAACTCGAGGTGGTTAAAGGTGGGAAGTAGACACGAAGCGCAAACCGTAAGAAAGTGTGCGTGTGCCACCTCTCGTTTAGTCCTTGGAATGTCCGCTTGATGACGGTGCTTCTATATGCGGAATATATGATGAAAAGATGCGAGATGGTGGTACTTGGAGTGTTGACTAGATGGACGAATGGACACACAGACAGATGCGTGGACGGACGCACGCATGGCTGCATGGACGGATGGACGTATGGGCGGACGCAGGGGCGGACGCACGGATGGACGTGCGGACGCACGAACAGACGCACGCACGGACAGGCGGATGGACGCACGGACGGTCACACAGACGGACGCATGGACGGACGGAAGCAAGAACGAATGGACGGACGGATGCTTCGCCCTACTCTCCATCATTCACCGCGTGGATATGCTGCCATTTTTTTTTATAAAATTGAGGTTTTACACCACAAGCCTTATGTTGTGGTTTCCGAGTACAATTAAACACCATCCATTAGAAACACGTGGGGCCGCGTTGCGAAATAGTAGACACGCTTGGAAACCAAGCGATTTGTAGTGCGACACTGGAATTTTACCACATGGAATTCCAATATGTCCCTGGCGTATAGAACCGAGAATCCTTATTAGTAACTGCCCCGCCACGGTGGTCTATAGTAGCTAAGGCATACTCGGCTGCTGAACCGCACGTGCGCATCTGTCGACATGTGTATGCGATTCCACATGCGATTCCCTATGCATGTCCACATGCGATTCCTGACACATGCGTATGTGTACACTAGAAACACAAGGAACGAAGGGACGCGCTTGCTCGCTACGACAAACGCAAGAAACGAAGGAATGAAATGGAATGCAAAACATTATTACAGATAACTTTTTCGGTGAAGGCGAAGCCCTCAGTCCAGGGCCCCAGTGGTCTTTGCCATCTAGCGAGCTCTGTCGATCAGCTTGAACTATTGTTCAGGCTTCGAGCAGGACATCGCAGCCTCCCACTGTTCCGGTGTCGGCGTGCAGTTCTTCTTGGCACTACCTGTCAGTGTCGGCAGGCTCATGTGACGTGATAAAGTGTTACGGGGGATTCTCCGCAAAGCGGATTTTGCTCAGAAGACAGAGATTGGGGTGCGTACTAGTCTGCGTCTGTCTCCAGGCAACCGACTGCGCTCTGCTTGGATGCCTGTAAAATTACGCGAGCAATTATTGCTCTTACGCGAAAGTGGGTCTTCTTCAAGCTTGCAGCGAGCGAGTGAATCTATTCGTTCCACAAAGCAACTGAGGGACGCATTGGCAGCTTGAAAGACACCCACTTTCGCGTAAGAGCAATAATTGCTCGCGTAATTTTTTTTATTTCATTTCTCGTAACGCTGGCTTGCGGCGTACCGCACACAATTTCGCAAGGCCGCGTTGCCATTAGGTAGATTGCTCGAAGGCGCTTACGTAACGACGCAAAATGGCCCATTAAGTGTCGACCGCTACGCATGCATGGACTTGGCGTAAGACAAGTCCGCAGCGCGTAGCCTCGTGTTAGATATTCCGAACACAGAGATACAGAGCGCTTTGTTATATACCACACTGACCGTGCCGATTTACGGGACTGTAACTTGCAAGAAGAATGTCGCGCAATGGGCACTGCTCTGCGGCGAAGCTACTGAATAATTGGATACGTGCACACGGGGAAGGTTTCAAGTCGCGGGATCGAATCTCGGCTGGGGCGGACGCATTTTCGATGGAAGCGAAAATGCTGTATGCCCATGTGCTCAAATTTCGGTGCACGTAAAAGAACCTCAGGTGGTCGAAATTTCCGGAGCGGTCATAATCATATGGCGGTTTTGTGACGTTAAACCCCACATATCCTAATCATCAATGGGGAAAGTTTGGAAAGTTGTTTGCTAAAATGTGCACCCACACAAATGATAAACGACAGAAATGCGCTAAGTAGCTAGTGAGTGAGTGCCGCTGGAAGGCATCTTCAGCTTGCCGGACGGCCCAAAGCTGGTCGGCCAGCTGAAGATGCCGCCCGGGTCCAAGGACTTCGAGCGGTCACCTGACGCACCACCATCATAATCGACGGAGAGCGGGAAGGGACAGGGGTTAATCTTCTCTTCCCCCTCCCTCACCCGGTAAAACTGCCGGACTTTCATTCATTCATTAATTCATCCATTCATTCATTCATGCATTCATTCATTCAAGTAGCTGTAGAAAATGTTCGCTGTTTCGACGATCAAATTTCCAAACTCAGTTCCTGTTCTGTGTGATGCGATGAGGCAATACTGAACACGGGGTGCACACGTTAGCTCGTGTCTGTATATGCTTCATACGAAGCATACAAATACACGCACTAAGTGACGTATGGACGGTTGCAGCCTTGTGCAGGACAAGACTACTAATGCTTTGGCTCCAGAGGCATACCTTGTTCAAAAGTTTTTGATTTCTTCAAGCGTCTTCTCTTGAACTGCTGCTTTAGTTGTTCCGTATGATGGTCTTTAGGAGCAAACCTCCTTACACCGCGCGTCGTATGTCCCGTGTCGTCGTCGTAGTAGTATCACCCTCTCATTTAGTCCTTAGAATGTCCGCTGGATTACGGTACTTGTATATGATAAATTAATGATGGAAAGATGCGAGACGGCGGTACTTGGAGTGTTTACTATATGCACAGACAGACGGACGGACGGACGGACGCACAGACGTTTCGCCCCACTCATCATCATTCACTCCGAGGATATGCTGTGATTTTTTGTTAATATTTTTGTTTCGTTTCTTGCTCTTGTTTCTGCTGCTCTTCTTCTTGTTGTTGTTGTTGTTGTTGTTGCTAATGATGATGATAATGATGATGATGACGATAATGATGATGATGATGACGCTGATGATGATGATGTTAATGTACGATAACACATTTTTTCCAACCCCAGCTGTCTCACTCGTGTATACATGTCAGCTTTTGCACTGTGCTGTGCTACACATGTTGGTGCTGCATTACACACGCCTGTCGTTATACTGTGCGTTACGTATACATAATTGCATTTATGTGCGTGCTTCTACTTGTGTCCGTGTCTTTCAAGGAATAATGCGCAATTTAAGCGCACATACTCGCATATTTTGCCTGCACTACCAAAGTGTGCTCGCCGTTGTCTCCCTCGTGTTTAAATGCGCCTGGTACACGTCAGTGCATGCTTCTCGCACGCGGCTGTTTTGTTTTTCTGCCACGCTAGCGCAGCTTCTTTCGATGTGCACCGATGTTTCACGTGTGCGTATCTGTAGTGTGCGCTAATGTTTATACGCGTACGTGTTTCATATATAGTGTGTCGTTGTGCAAGCGCGCGTGGCAACTCCGGAAGCGCCATCTATGGTTCCATCCCTACGGCGCCATCCGAATGGCTATGATTTATATCAAGGAGGATTAAAAAAAATTTCTTTAATCCTCCTTAATTTATATGCACAGCTCCGAAATGCTCGACACCGACGCGTCTATATGAAACACGCGTCTAGATATAGACGCGTCTATATGTAGATGGCGCTTCCGGCGTGGCATGCCGGAAGCGCCATCTATGGTTCCATCCCTGCGTCGCCATCCGAATGGCTGATTTATATGCACAACTCCAAAATGCTCGACACCGACGCGTCTATATGAAACACGCGTCTAGATATAGACGCGTCTATATATAGATGGCGCTTCCGGCGTGCAACGCCGGAAGCGCCATCTACGGTTCCATCCCTGCATCGCCACCCGAATGGCTATGATTTATATTCACAGCTCCGAAATGCTTGACACCGACGCGTCTCTGCACGCACCAGTGCGCGTCGACTTGTGTTCCCAGCGACATCGACGCCACACTTCAACGCACGAGCGATTCGCACACCCACACGCCACGCTCCGCTGAGCGCGTTCGTGAGCCTCCGTAAATACGTAGTTGCGTGCAGCGCAGTCCATCCCACGCCACAGGTCGATCGCGAACGTTGTAAGCAAGCGACGCGTGCACGGAACAACTTGGTATCTGTATCCTTTTGTCGCGGGATGCATCATTCAGTTTAAACACAGACACGCTCTACGACGGGGTTTGCTGTCGTGTGAATCTGTCGACGACTATAATTACGCACTGCTTCGCTAGGCTTCTGCGACGCTTTAATTTACAGTTGGTTGCAGTAAACTGCAGCGGAAAGCGGCAGGGATTACCCGATAAGTCTTCCTGACTTACGCAAACATTTTTATTATTTTGTTTAGTTTAGAATCGAATCCCAGGGTGAGATGATGTCGAGTATTTATACTCCTTGCGGCCAGACTTGAGACGCTAATTGCACCGAAGGTCTAGCGTGCCCCTAAAGCACAGCAAAAAGGTTTCATTTGGTGCTAGCAAGTAGAGGGACTGTGTTCTTCAAGTGACTTGTCAGAATCCGCCAGCTGCCTACCGGTTCTCGAGTTTGTTTGAATAAAACGAAACCCCTATAAAAAAATATACAACATGTCAATATAATATAAACAAAAGGTAGCTGTTCCGGTTAAATGTTGTATAAAACAGATACGGTACTGGAGCATAAGGTTCTTTAAAGTTAGGGCCAATTAATTTCCAGAAAAATAATAAAGCTTAATTAAATGAGTTATGGAAAGAGAGGACCGTGTTCTTGTGAACCGCCGGGAGGTTTGCGGCACCTGGCGCAGGAAATCTGAACCGCACGCTTATTTCTACGTGGCCTCCGAAATTCGCATCGTAAGTGCGACGTCGCTTTGTCAGACATGACTGCACATTTCACGCAGAGTCAAGCGCGTCTCAACCCGTCGAGGGCGCTTGAATAATTGAATGAGTTCGTTGAAAGAGCAGTGTCTTCTTGTTGATCAAGACTGCACATACCCATCACATTCTTTCATAGTAAATTATTTATTAATAACAATAATAATTGTTAAGGTCGTTGTTCATTTCACCCATTGGCGTCCACAGGAAGCAAACCTGCGACCTATAGCGCACACGTTGTCGATTCATTCGTATTTAAGCAGTTTTCAACTGACCCCATAGGACTTCATAATGCAGAGCATTATGTCGGCAGCACTCACATATACCGGCTACGTTGTTTTTCTATTGGTGCCACAGGATGTTACCGAGCGTAGACTGATAGCGTAGAGGATTTCCGTTCGCGATAAGATAAAATCGTTCTGCAGAGGAGCGAGTTTTATGGCAGTGTCTAAACGTCAACGTTCGTCTCCCTCGTCAGTTGCTTTTGTTACGTTAAGTGCGCTTGTGAGCGAGATGTATTGCATGCGAGTTACCTCAGCTTCCTCGTGCAACCAGAAGACAATGAAAGTGAATTCCAGAGCGTAGGCGGCGTTATTTGTGGCTTTTAGTTAAATTATAGTACCTCTACGATAACGGGAAAAAATGTATCAAGGAGAACAAAAACGTACACGCTCCCTATTCCAGTGGAGCAATGTCATCTTTTTTTTTTCTTCTTTCTCTCAGCCAATTGCGTTCGAATAGCTCAAGGATGTGAGGCATTGGAAACGTTCTGCACCTCAAGGTTTATAGGAGCGAGGCTCCTTAAGCCGTGGGTCGTGCGTCCCCGATGTATGTATGTAGTAGTAGTAGTAGTAGTAGTAGTAGTAGTAGTAGTAGTAGTAGTAGTAGTAGTAGTAGTAGTAGTCTGCGATACACATCATGGTTGGCACCTTTCGTTTACTCTTTTGAATGTCCGCTGGATGGCGGTACTACTATATGCTAAATATATGATGAAAATATTCGAGATGGCGGCACTTGGAGTGTTCGCTAGATGGACGGACGGACGGACGGACGGACGGACGGACAGACGGACGGACGGACAGACGTTCGGACGGACATACGGACGCATGGAAACAAGAACGAGCAAACGGACGGAAGCACGGACGCGCTGACGGACGTTTCACCCCACTCATCATCATTCACTCCGTGGATATGCTGTGATTTCTTTTCCAGGGCCTCCGAAATCGGCCCGCATTTGATGGAGCGACGATGTCATGTGATCATCTCATCATTAGACTTCAGGATGACGTCACACATTTTGGCGATTTGTAACGCTGTGGCGACCACCATAAAGTTTTTTTTGTTTTGTTTTTTCGCGCCACCTCTGTTGACGGCCACGCCGACGGTTGCTTTTCTGTTTTATGAGGAGGTAAAAACTAACTCCCTGCCGGTGGATATCGAACCCACAACCTTCGGGAGCGTTGCTGGTTCCACTATCTATCTATCTATCTATCTATCTATCTATCTATCTGTCTATCTATCTATTTATCTATCTATCTAATCTATCTATCTATTTATCTAGTTCTCTATCTAATCTTTCTGTCTATCTTTTTGTCTATCTATAAATCTATCTAATCTATCTATCTATTTATCTAGTTATCTATCTATCTATAAATCTATCTAATCTATCTATCTATTTATCTAGTTATCTATCTATCTAATCTATCTATTTATCTATGTAATCTATCTATCTATTTATCTATCTATCTAATCTATCTATCTATCTAGTTATCTATGTAATATATCTATCTATCTATGTATCTATCTCATCTATCTATCTCTTGGAGCAGGCGCTACGGCAAGCTCACCGTGAACATGAAGATGAACACCCTGGTCACGGTGTCTTTCAAGGCGGACCACTACCGACTGCGAAGCCGGACGCGCTACAAGGAGCTCACACCGGCGTATAAGGCGAGTGCACAATACGCGACAACACAAAAGACGCGCTTGAACTCCACAGAGGTCTCCATGTCATGCAGATAACGGTGTAAAGCATTTTCACTCGAGGAAGCATTAAACGGTCGATATTGTTTGTATATTTCCCTATTAACACGGAGACGCGCTAGGCAGTGTGAAACTTTTGTTCTGGTCAGGCGCTTGAATGCCGCGTTATATAGGTTAGGCTAGACGCAACAGCATCTAGCCTAACCATTGCTCAATGCAATGTCATTAGGTTGGGTTAGGTACAAGAGCCCATGAACGCTGCATCAGAAGCTTAGATTGAGTGCAACAATAATGCATCATAAGGTTGGACACGATTGTGAACCAATACGTTAGGTTCAAAAGATTTGATTGTTGGTTGTGTAGGTTCAGCATTTATAGCAGAACCTAGCGCAAAAAAAAACAGGAACGAAGAAAACTACACGAACCCAGCGCCAACTATCAACTGATTGATTTGATTGATATGACTGATACGTGGAGTTTAATCCGCCAAAACCACCATATTATTATGAGAGACACCGTTGTGGAGGGCTCCGAAAATTTCGACCACCTGGGCTTCTTAACGAGCACCCAAATCTGAGCACGCCGGCCTACAGCATTTTCGCCTCCATCGAAAATGAGGCCGGCGCAGCCGGGATTCGATCCCGAGACCTGCGGGTCAGCAGTCGAGTACCTTAGCCACTAGACCACCGCGGCGGGCCTACCAACTGAGTTTCATTGAAAAAACATTAACACATAAACAGTGCGAATAGTCACGTGGTCATAATGCAAACGGGAACAAACGAGAATAGATTTAGTAGCATATCTGGCGCGACGTGCGTCGCAAGGCCCTCTATCACGCTGCATCCAACTGGAACATATTTCTAGAGCGCCAGCCGCAAACTCTTATCTTCGTTTGTTACCGTGTGTATTGAACATGTGACTATTTGCACAATACGCATGTCAATATTTCTTTAATGAAACTCATGTGACAGTTCCCTCCTTCATCCCAGTTTTTCGCGCTAAATTCTACTGTATTATAGGTCAGGTTATACGCAATAGTGCGTCATATGGTTTTATAATCTCAAGTCAAACGTTTGACTGGTTACCCAGTCGATCAATTGACTACGTTAGGTGCAATACTTAATGTGGCTAAAACAGCTTACCGCTCCAATACACGTCTGGTTTTGCGACCCAAACTATCGACACTACTGCACCGAACTACGAAGCAAGTATATATATATTAGCTCGAGCCCGGCCGACGCGGAACACTGCTGGGAACGCCGGCGACGTCGCAAGACGATCTGGCGTCACTCCAAGGTCGCGCAACCTTCGCTCTCACACCGCCTCTTCCGAGTCGAGAACGACACCGACTGCGTCGGCTAGTTCCCAAGCGAGTATAACCCACGTATTCACAAACGCTCCCCGACTCGACTTTCACCCTTCATGACTTCTTTGCGCAAACACGGACACAAGGAAAAGAGGCAAACAACACGGGCGCAAACTCACAACTGGTTTATTTTGAACAACGAACTGTACTTATATCTTCACGTAGCCCACACGCCCCCCCATCGGTGGATCCAGGAACAAACGAGATAACCTAAAGAAAGCTTATTCGGCGCTACGTCATGATAAGAACCCCAAAACGACAAAAATTGAAGAGTTCACGCATCTGCAGACGGATTGTTGCACGTGCCTTTCAAAAAAAATCAAATTCTTTATCGGACATGGTGACGGAAGCTTGGCCAACACATTTTTCTCCCATGTTTGTAATATGGAATCACCCTTCACTTGACAGAGTTGAGCACTGCGCGCCACAGCTCAGCTCAAAATGACCCTGCGCTACTCAAGAATCGCAGCAGATGATCGCTGATATGCAGTTACTCACCGTGCCTAGAGACGGCGCTCCCATCGGCTCTCTCGAGTGAAGGTGAAGCGTTGAGTGAAGGGACGTTCTAGAATACGGGGTAACCGTTGGCGATGGGTGTAAGCTTGTAGTAAATCGGTGAAAGCGCAAAGACACAAGCAACGACGACGACGCGCTAAGGCGAGGGACGTGGAAGAAGCCCAAACAACACTGCGGTATATTTCATTTCATTTCATTTTGTTATACTGTCAGCCCCATTTGGGCTATAACAGGGGTAGAAAAAAAACCAATATACATACAAAAAAATAGGTACTCCCTATACAACTTCTAATATACATAACAATGAATGACAAGAAATAGCCAAAGCACTCTGCTCTTGAGGACATAGAATAAGCAAAATATAAACTATACATCTTTATACACGACATCCTTTAGGCCCTTCAAGAAAGAAGGTACACATTCCGATAAGACAGTGGAATTCGGCAGCCTGTTCCACTCACTGATCGCCCGCGGAAAGAAACTGAACTTAAAACAATCGTTGTGTGATCTGGGAGGGGGGATGTGCATGTTATGCCGGTGCCTTGACGTTTCCCCAGTTTTTATATACATATACAATTTGTCTATTTTTACTTGTTTTTTAATGATTAAAAAGAGTAATTTAAGTCTTTCATACTCTGTCCTTTGTTCTAGTGGTTCAAGGTGGGCCAGCTTGCAAAGCTGAGTTGGGGAGTGGCAGCGCTGGTATTTGTTAAATATGAAAAATATATAGTTAAATATGAAACATATATATGAAACAGTATAGTTCAAACCCTCGCGATTAACGGACTCCGAGACAAAACTCATTTTCGAAGACCACGAGTTATTCATAGGGCAACTTCCGTTGTACTCCCCTAACCGTCTTCATAATATTACCCGGGCTTTAACGTCCCGAGACTACGATATGATTATGTGACACGCCGTAGTGGAGATAACCGTCTTCATAAAAAAAAGTCACAAATCCAGCGCGATAGTCCAGTGGTTATAGTGATCGGCTGCTCAACTGATATGGTGGCGGCATCGAATCGCGGCAGCGGCGGCTGCATGTCGAAGTACTATCGCCAAAACGAAGCAGGTCACCGGATCGAATACACAATGCGGGCAGTCACATTTACGATGGAAGCGAAAATGCGTGAGGCCCGTGTGCTTAAATTAGGTACGCGTTAAAGAACACCAGGTGGCCGCGATTCTCGCAGCCCTAAACTGCGACGTCCATCACAATCGTGTCGTGGTTTCGGATACGTTAAACCCGAACACTTGTTATTATTGTTATTATTGACAGCAAGCAAAACAAATGTTAAGAGACCCATGCGTTAGGGGGCAGGTGCACGTCGAATAACAACACCAGGTGGTCGAAATTTCCGCAGCCCTCAACTACCGTGTCTCTCACAGCCACGTCACGTCATTGTTTAGGGACGTAATATCTCGGCAATTACAACTGAATCACACACACACATAATCCCCCCACACAAACACACACTCGCGGGCGTATGCACATGCACATACGTACGCATACGCACTATCACCTTCCTAATCCCTATGCCGCTTTCGATTCTCGGTGAATACCTCAAGTGAGAGCCGCAAAAAAAAGAAAAAAAAAGCCAATGACCTTCGGCAAGCCGAAGATGCCGCCAGAGCTCAAGGACTCATGGCTGCCACCTAGGGGAAGGAGATAATTCTTCCACATCTTGCCGCTTTTTTCTCTTTAATAAAGTTATTTCCTCCTCCCAATGTGCAAACGCTCTCCGCGGCTCACATCTCGCGTGTACTTCAAATTTTCGCTCACTGCCAGCGCTGATTTTTCGCTCACAACCAATGACGCCACGGCCGACACCAGAAATTCTGCAAAACGAGCTTTTAAACGGTATATCACTAAAAAGAACATACACCATAGATCGCGATTTCAGCACTCTACCCACGAGAAATCGTTCAAAGCGCAACGAGATAACTTGTACAAACACTCGGGCCCCCACATTGCGGAAACACCCGCGCTTCTATTTTCTCTTTTCTTTTTTTTCTTCGGCTCGACAATCGTCAACATGGTGGAGCGATGACGTCACTCGACCACGTTGCACGCAAAAAACGGGGCCATCCATTTTTCATTGTTCTGCCAACAGCGAAAAACAGTTCCGTTTGTGCATTGCGCGGAAAAAACAGCAACAATGTATATACAAGGTGGACAGGCTGGGTTCGCAGGACGCAGCCAGTCGGGAAACCGCTTCGCAGAGTGAATGATCACTGCCTCCGCTTTTGAGCGAGAAAGATTTCCTCGCGAACCAAACGCACTTCTCTGCGGTGGCTGCATTTCCGATGGAGGCGGAAATGTGTATATAGGCCCGTGTACTCAGATTTGGATGCACGTTAAAAGAACCCCAGGTGGTCGAAATTACCGGAGCCTTCCACTACGGCGTCTCTCATAATCATATGGTGGTTTTGGGATGTTAAAGAACACATAATCAAATCAGCTCCGAGCAAACTACGGACTGTTTCACTTTTTTTTTGCTTTTTCTAAGACTACTGTTCTACAAATTATAGTTTCGTGCGATATTCCATGCGCCCTATAATCTGATTGCTACACGTTTTTTTATTCCACTTCTCGCTCAGAGAAGGCTTTTTTTTATGATGTCGTAAACACTGTTTATCAGTTCCGGCGAATGTCAATAACTTGACTCTAATACACCAACTGGTTTTCACGATTTCCCAGTAAAGCGCTCGACTTCTTGTTGAATAACTTGCAATGGTAACTTCTTTATTCAGCCCTCCCTGTAGTCTTTTTTTTTATTTCTTTTCACTAGGACTATACTATAAAACAGAGCACGTTTAAGACTCAACCGCAAACTTGCAAACATATTTGAATGTCAAGAGTTTGCGACCATTTTACATCATTTTCTCGTATAGCCTTAAAAGTTTTCGGTCCTATACTACAAACGTTTTCGTAATATATTGTCAAACGAAAATATTCAGAAATTCACACACTTGTTCATGCGTTACTCGGCTGTTAATTGTTTAAATTATAATGCGGCTTTTCGACACACGTCACACTTATGCACTCAGGGACAAAAAAAGAAAACAAAATGTCCACTTGCACATCGCCAAGTTTATGCCAAGGAGGATTTTATTAGAGCTATCTTCGGTTCTTCTTCATTGATTTTCTTTTCTCTTGAACTACTTGACGCCGAGATTAAAATTAATTCGCGCACTGAAGCGAACCAAAAGGCGCGCGCATTAAGTTCGGCGACGAAGGAAAGCACCTCATTTGCCTTGACAACCTCGTCCTTTTTTTTTTCTTTTCCTTTTTTGGGTTTAGCGAAATAAAGGCTGTAGAAATGCCACGGGAGGCGTGAACTGATGTTTTCAAAAGAAGGTCGCGCTCGCTGGCTATCGATTGGAAATTCGATGCTTCTGCGCAAGAATTGGATCCAGCTTCATTCTGCTTTCGTTTAATTGTGTTCTTCGCAACTGCAAGAAAAATAATATCAGAAATAAAAAAAACGATCGATGGATGTATCATAGCCTTAAGGTCGAATTAAAGAGGCGCCTATGTTAGTAATAATAGCAGCTTAGGTCTTACCCCCCCCCCCCCCCCAACAACGATATTTCACCTGTATACATTGTATTTGGCACTTCATGTATTTTCTCTGAATAATATTGTGCTTTTTTTGAATAACATGTATGAATGTTTCACACCTGTTTTAGTCTCCGCTTGAGAGCGCAGTATCAATAAATAAATAAATAAATGAATAAATAAATAAATAAATAAATAAATAAATAAATAAATAAATAAATAAATAAATAAATAGTGAGGGACGCCATAATGGAGGGCTCCGAAACTTTAGACCATCCGGGGTTTTTAACGCGCATTTCGATTCCGTCGCAATGCGGCCACTGTGGACAAGATTCGAACCCCCGCCCTGGTGGCTAAGTAACGCGACACACTATGGTGCAGACATAATTAAAGGCTGCGCGAACAACATTGACACAGAACAGAAACACGTGCACACGGCACTATCAATTGAGCGATAACTATCGATAACTCAGCGATAACTATCAACCTATTGAATAACGCGTGCGTGCTAGGTTAGCAAAGCAGTTTAGTCGCAAATCTTCATGAAAGCGTTGCTGCGTTTTTTTTTTTGGCAAACCAGACTTAACGACAACTGATGACTATAGTCTTGGACAATGCTTTCAGCCAGTGCTATTAATGGCGGCTTTGTAATGCCTTTATATGTTGTCTCTTTATCTTTCATTCTTTCGTACCCTCTTTCCCCCTTCCCCATTACAGGGTAGCTAACCAAAGTTCTTTGTTAAGCTATATATCCACCCTCTACCTTACTCTCTTTCTCTCTCTCTCTCATGTGTTGAGAGGGCTCAGGATAGATTTGAGGGCGATACGAATGCCAACCCCGTAAATCAAACAATCAGTTACACCTTGAGAAAAAAATGTCAGAAAACCGTTATCATTTTAACTCTTCTTATAGAATTCATGTCCAGAAAAAAATGAGAGAAACTTTATTTGGGGCGTCCCTTAATGAGTTTTGAGTAAAGTATTTGTTACATTGAATACATGTGTACACTACGTGTAAATTCATTATCACATGATAACTATGCAGTGACTGCTTCTCCATCACGCTCTGACAAGTGTGTCACCTTTTTGTGCGGCATCACATTCAATGCACGAAATGTGACGCGATGAACAGTGCAGCGTTAACGACGCCTCGTCACCCTTTTTAATGAACGCAGCCGGACGAAGCTATGCCAGTGATTTACTATCGATCCAATCAAGCTTAAGGTCATTCCATTTGCGTCTGCGAACTTGTTAGTTTCATCACCCCACCATACCGTATGCATGTCTTGACTCCGTTTCTCATCTATCAACTCCCATTCCGTCGCTCTGTCCAACAATCGGTCATCTCCTTGACATTGAAAACGAAGTGAAAGAGTTGGTACATTTCTCAAAGAAGTAATTAACCGCGCAACCACGGGACGAAGTAAAAAAAAAAACGCGTGTACGGGCACTGCGTGACGGCCAACTGAAAATTTATTTGACGAAACCGAGTATTGCGAGGTCTTGGGTGGAAAGACGCTTATTTAATCCGAGAACCCGGCAGCCGACAGCTACGTACGGCGAACCAACAATGATGATGCTCAAGCACGACAACGAGGAGGTTGCCTAACCGAACGCATTATGATAATGATAACGTACAGACGAAAAGCGTGCGTATGATAAATGGACACAGTAGTTCCCCCAAGCTGAAACGGCCAGTCTGGCAACAGCATAAGAAAAAAAAAATCACAGCATATCCACGGAGTGAATGGTGATTGGTGGGGCGCAGCGTTCGCCAGTCTGTCTGTCCATTCGTTCTTGCGTCCGCCTATCTGTGTGATCCTTGGTGCATCCGTGCGTTTGTTCTTTCGTCTGTCCGTCCGTCCATCTCTTTTTGCGGCCATCCCTCTGTCTGTCCATCCGTCCGTGCGTGTGTCAGTCCGTTCGTCCGTCCATATGTCTAGAGAAAACTCCAAGGACAGCCATCTCACATCTTTTCATCATGTATTCGTCATGTACAAGTGCCCCCATGCAGCAGACATTGTGAGGACCGCTATTTCGGGTATGTGCCACTGGTGGTTACGTACTGCGAGGGACGCACAAGCCACGCCATAAGGAGCTTCGCCCCTAAAAACAAAACAAATAATATACATGAAAGCGATGCACATAAAAATGATAAAGCCAGCACGAGCAACAATCGAGGGACGTTTCCATCAGGTAAGTGGCTTGAGGCGTGCAGAAAGAAAATAGGTAAGCTATGAGTAACAGGAAGCTGAAGTAGTTGGTGCGTATTCATTCTCAAAAGGACAGGGCGTACAAACATGGCGACGAGATGCCCTGATGTCCCTCTTGTGTCCGTCTTCGCAATGTACGCCCTGTCTTTTTCAGAATGAATAGGTAAGCTATATTCGTTTCAGTCGGTAACTGGCTTTTCTGAAGGCCCACGTAGCCGGTATATGAGAGAGAGCCGGAGCTTCCATCCCCTATAGCCGATTTCTTGCTTCGCCCGTGATACGCATCGATTCGAATTTCCCGCGCTGCCGCAGGTCGGCGAGTCCACGTATCGCGACATGTGTCGCATCGCCAACGGCA
Source organism: Rhipicephalus microplus (assembly GCF_043290135.1). Lineage (NCBI taxonomy): Eukaryota > Metazoa > Arthropoda > Arachnida > Ixodida > Ixodidae > Rhipicephalus > Rhipicephalus microplus. The sequence goes on from NC_134705.1 coordinate 171,975,656, forward strand.
CCTGGCGGCGGCAGGACGAGGAGAGGTCGCCGGGAGAACGGGAACCTCGCCGGGGATGGGATCACCGCGACGGCCGCGGCAACGTGGGACGAGCAGGAAGAGGAGGAGGACCCCGTTCCCCGTCGGCGACGGCGGGTGTGCGGGGCTACGCGACCCGGTCCTTCTACGGCAGCCGTAGCGGGTGCCTCGTGGTACAATCAATCAATCAATCAATCAATCAATCAATCAATCAATCAATCAATCAATCAATTACTGTTTTGTCAATTTATATCGTTTATAGCCCTTGTTCACCAGAAGTATGGAAGGTTCTGCACTTTCAACAGAATCAGTCAATCAATAAATGAATCAATCAATCAACCAATCACGGTACTGTCAATTTATACCATTATAGCCCTCGTTCACCAGAAGTGTGGAAGGTTCTGCCCTTTCGAACCAAATCAATCAATCAACCACCAATCAATCAATCAATCAACAGAATTTTCACAATTTATAACGTATTGCATCCGCACACATGAAGTATGGAAGGTTCCGCACGTTAGAACCAAATCAATCAATCGATAAAACAATCCCACGATCAATCAAAAAATCAACACGCTGCTGTAAATTCTTACCGTTGTAGAACTCGTAAAACATTAACACACGACATAGATTGTTTATTTATTTATTTATTTACAAATACTGCCGGCCCTGTTCGGGCCCAAGCAGGAGTGGGTAACAAATGTCAGTGACAAAACAGAATATAAAAATATAAGAAAATACAATACTTGGTACAAAAATAAGGAAATTCTCAACATCAGGGAGAATATAAATAATACATAGCAATAGTTACACGAGTGAAAATCGGGCGGCATGGTCCTTTAAGGTTTGTGGCGTGAACCATACAACGCTCGGCGTGCAGGTGCAGTCCGAGTACGACTGGTACTCCGGGTTCGGTCCGGAGTCGGCGCGACCTTTACTCCTGGAGGGGCCCGGCTCCGGCTTCCTGGGCGTGGTCGTGTTCGACCTGGAGGCCGACGACTTCGCCGGCTCCTGCGGCGGCGTCAGGCACCCGCTCGTGCGCAGGCTGAGGAGGATGCTGTGGCTGAACGAGCAGCGGAGGCCCGTGCTGCCGATGGACCGCGCCGAGGCCGACGATTCGAAGAGATAGCATACGGATAGATGGGCGGCCCGTGTCGCCGTTAGATAACGTTTGTTGTCGTAATCGATGTGGATTTGAATTAATTGTTTGAATTATAGATAGCAACACATGGAAGTGGGATATAGTCGATCAAACGTGTTCGAAATGCATTTTGCGAACTCGCGACCTCACGCCCATAGTAGCGGGCAAGCACTTCACGCACAGCCCATGAACAAAAGTACAGCGCACACTCCAGGAAATAAAAGCTTACAGTGCACCCTAAGCGATAAAAACAAAATAGTACCTGTTACTCTTTTTGGGTGCGTATACTTAAATGCCACGCAAATGACTCTTTTTAAATTGTGACGTTAACTCTCTTTTCGGTCCCACTACTACACTCTAAAAAAAGAGTGAGTAAAAAGGGTGTATTTTTGCCCCACAACAATAATCGTCATCTATATTGCGTTCCATCCTTTCGCTATCGCCCCGCGCCCGGTACATTCCGGTCACGATCGACGTGCCCGTTATCAGGGTTACATCGCATTCTCCATAGGAAAGTGGCCAGCGCCGAGTTTTCAAGAAAGGAAGCGCACGCAAGCCTGATGACGATTATTGTTGTGGGACAAAAAGACACCCTTTTTACTCGATATTTTTAGAGTGTACCGTAATCATCTCCTAAGGGAGTAAACGTGTCTCCCTATAGAGAGTCATATAAGCGGCAATTCAGCACTCACCAGAAAGAGTAAAGGATTTTTTCCCCCCTCACGCTGAAGGGTATGTCAGTGTTTATACAAGCATTCTTTCCCAAATCGGAACGCCATCCCAGGGTTGAAGAATCGAACCCACGACGTTATGCTCAAAAGCTGACAAAACCCGACGAACACATGTGCACTGATGCACCGGTTCTACAGAATCCAAGCGGCAACAGAGCCGCGAACCAATACCGCGCCCGCAAGCACGCATGACGACAGCTCGTTCGTCGGAACGGCGCGGTTTTTGGTCGATAACCTCCTCCTATATAGTATGAGAGCGTCGTTCCAGAACGCAATAAAACCCCGGTATTGCAGTAAAACGCCTCATTTTCCAGACCCACTAAACTGCAGAAAAAGAAAACGATATGCCCACATATCCCATCCGAGACGACGCATCCCATTGATATTCCCCCACCAACTGACGGCTAATATCACATGCGACAGCCAAGAAACGTTCGCCCCAAATAGCGGAGCTGATGCGATGGCGTACCGTATTTACCCGGTTCTGTAGGCGAACGTACCCTCTGCTACAAAAAGAAAAAGCGATGAACCGACTTCAGCAGTGTCACATAAACATTCGGCCAAAAACGACACGAGTTATTCGTATGTATGTATGTATGTATGTATGTATGTATGTATGTATGTATGTATGTATGTATGTATGTATGTATGTATGTATGTATGTATGTATGTATGTATGTATGTATGTATGTATGTACGTACGTACGTACGTACGTACGTACGTACGTACGTACGTATGTATGTATGTACGTACGTACGTACGTACGTATTCGCCGTTTTTTTTTATTTACTTCCCTCGCTTCTTTCCTCACTCTCTCCTCCCGTTTTCCTTTACTCTATCATTTCCCTCCTCTCGAAAGAGTAAGCAGGCGTTGTGCCCCTCCAGGTGGCAGTTGCCAGCTTGCTCTCTCCCTCTATCCTCTGTGTCCCTGCGTATCTCTGTATGCAAATACGATAAGTCAAAGTAATATTTTAAGCACACGGGCTTCAATCATTCCCTCCTGCACTAAAAATGCGTCCGCCGCGGCCAGTACCCAATTGATTTATTGATTGATTGATTAATATGTGGGGTTTAACGCCCCAAAACCGCCATATGATTACGAGAGACGCCGTAGTGGAGGGCTCCTGAAATTTCGACCACCTGGGGTTCTTTAACGTGCACCCAAATATGAGCACACGGGCCTCAATAATTTCCTCCTGCATTTAAAATGCGTCCGCCGCGGTCAGTAACCGATTGATTGATTGATTGATTGATTGATTGATTGATTGATTGATTGATTGATTGATTGATTAATATGTGGGGTTTAACTCCCCAAAACCACCATGTGATTATGAGAGACGCCGTAGTGGAGGGCTCCGGAAATTTCGACCACCTGGGGCTCTTTAACGTGCACCCAAATATGAGCACACGGGCCTCAATAATTTCCTCCTGCATTTAAAATGCGTCCGCCGCGGTCAGTAACCGATTGATTGATTGATTGATTGATTGATTGATTGATTGATTGATTGATTAATGTGTGGGGTTTAACTCCCCAAAACCACCATGTGATTATGAGAGACGCCGTAGTGGAGGGCTCTGGAAATTTCGACCACCTGGGGTTCTCTATAACGTGCACCCAAATCTGAGCAGACGGGCCTACAACATTTCCGCCTCCATCGGAAATGCGACCAGTAACCGATCCCGCAGGCCTTCGGGGCAGCACTATAACAACTTGACCACCGCCGCGCGTAAGCCGCTCAGACTGGACGCGGCCGTGGTTGCACCCCACCCCCGTTACGTCCGCGCAGATGCGGTAACCCCGGCACCATCCAGGCTGGGACAATGGCTGCTACAACATCGTCGCGCGGACTGGGGCGGCTCCGGATATCGACCGACGGGGTCTTGTCTCGTCCTCCGCTACGGCCTTGCCTGCAGAGCACACACTATAGTACACAACTCGGCCCACCTCGACGGTGAAGGCCACTCACGGTCGACGTGCGCCGAGAAGGAAACCAGAAAAGAAAAGAGAAAAAAGGGGGAGGGACGCCCGCTGTGCACGCCGTGAAGCGAGACGCAATCGGTTCGTCTTCGATCGGAACGGAATGGCCTCCCGCGACCACTCTATTGCTCTGTTCATTTCTTTCGTGGCTATAGCCTATAAAGCTTATCGACTACAGCTTTCGTCATTCTTCACGGCGATTCTCGATTCTTCATTGTGAACATTCTCCAATAATAATAATAATAATAATAATAATAATAATAATAATAATAATAATAATAATAATAATAATAATAATAATATAGGCTTCACGTCCCAAAACCTAGATTTATTACTTATTTATTTATTTATTTATACATACTGCAGCCCCTATTAGGGCTATTGCAGGAGTGGACATACAAATGATCAGGTGATAACAAGCAGAAACAAAAACATGAGCATATGGCACAAATTTGTGGTTCATAGTACTACACAACATACAGAATGAACAGAGCAAGAGCACAGAAAGCAAAAGAACATGGAAATATCTACTTAACACGCATGTGATATTGCACTCAGAAACTGCTCCAAAGGGAGCCCGCAGGTATCGCCGGGTAGCAAGTTCCAGAGCTCAATAGTGAAGGGAATAAAAAAAAATGAATATGAGGGAGGCCTACGGTGAAGGGCTTCTAATTTCGTCCCCTCCGAAATGTGACCGCCGCGGCCGGAACCAAACCTGCGACATTCGGCTCAGCTACACCACCACGGCGAACGATTGAAAGAAAAAGAAACAGAAAAAAGAAACAAAGAAAGGGAGAAAGAAAGAAGGAAATAAAAAAAAAGAAAGATGTTGGTACGACAGGTACGCCTATTCGCATGCCCGCACATTCCCAAGAGATCAATCAGTCAATCAATTAAGTCTTTCTTTGCAACTGTTTGCAGCTTAAGCTACAGCGGTATCTCAGGCGAAACACGGCCGCAAAACGCACACTCAAGATTGTCTGAGCGCCCACGTACACGGCAGTGGTATTGACACCCGGACCTTTAAACAATAAAGTAAGGTGACAATTAAAAAAGCAAGAAATAAGTTAAATATAGCAGAAACGGTTGCTTTTTCTTACAAGAAACGTTTTCTCCTTCCGTTCGATGTTTTCATGCTGAGACACGAAGGAGCAACAAAAAAAAAATGACAATGCGTCAACGAACCCAACACGAGTTCCAAATTTAACGACGAACGCTATAGGCGCTGACTCACAGCTGTCTATGAAGCAGCAAAAGCAAGTGCAGAGCAAACAAATGACGTGTTGAATTGGACGCGTGCAGTACTTAAGCCAAAAAAGATGCCTCACAAAATGTCGTACTGAGACAATGCGGCGTTCTCCGCAATTTCCCGCTGCATTGAACGTATGCGCCTCATTTAAAACGAATCATAATTTATAATTGAGAGTATTTGAGTTCAGAAATTCAATTTGAATTTCACTTTACCGACAAGATACGAGAAGCGATCGACGCATGAAAAGCACAAGAATCCTTCGCGTCAAGCTATCTTGGATTTATACGGAAAAAAAATAGCAGGCATATATGAACGAATACCAATCTTTCAAGTTCTTGCGCGGTTACGCAGGTATAGTTGTCAACGTATTTTAATCATATTCAAACATTTATAACAGGTCTCTCTAACAGAGCATCGGGATAGCAAAAAACATAACTTCTACTTTGTTTTATTTGAAAAGCAGCGCTGCTCCAAAATGTGCAACCAACATTACAAAGCCGCCTTTAGTCATATTGTCACGTGACCACGACACTGACGACGGCATCAGTCAGGGTGTTCGAGGCTAATCTTTTTACTTGGACGCACCTGTTCCCGTTAACCGAAACGACGACGTGCAAACGATTCGCACTGTAGACTGATAGCGGGTTGAAGAGACGTCGGGCCGTTGAGTGATCTGTTCTGCGGTAAATGTCCGTCGGCATTTATACACGCAAAGTGAAACATCCGAGCTTTATCGCTTGTGCTCGCGTAAGCTCTCGAGTAGGCTTAACTATTCGCGTCTATAGCACGTCATGTTAACGGAATGATCATGAACAATCGCGAAGCTGATCAAGCATTGCAGCACGGTTTGCGCCGAAGAAGAGCCGTATTCAAGGGTTTGGAACAAAGGGTCAGGAGCTCGATGCGTGGATCCTGAAGTCCAGGGCTCCATTGACTATACTGCCGACTGCCTGACGTGACCGAAAAGCGGTATATAGCTGTATACCTCCAGGTTAGAGCTGGCGAGCAGCGCCCTCTGCTGGTATACGAAGCAATCTTTCTGCGCAGCCTCCGGGATCAGCTTCTGCAGCGCGCTTAACAAGGGTAACCGAAGGGACACCCCACGGTAGACGAACGCTAACGGGCGCGTTTCGTGTCGTTTTGAAATCGCGATGCACTCCGTCGAAAAATCCTTGAAACACGCGGTGTCACCAAAGGAAACGCTGGCTCCATAGCAACGTCCTGAACTCGCTCGCTGGATTCCGTGCCGACCGGTTGTGCCCTCGCGACCTGCGACGACAGCGCAGCTCTGGCCGACTGGACCAGTCCTACGCCACCTCCTGTCGCCGCTCCCCGACGACGATGACAGCGTAGCTCTGGCCGACTGGATTAGCCCTGCGCCGTCTCCTGTTGCCGACAAGAGCTCTCGCCAGAGGTGCCCCGTCCTCGTACTCCTGCAACCGTGTCCAATTGTCCTGTCTTCTCCTTACATCCGTCACTCCCTGTCCCTGCGCCTCGCTCTCTCCTTCGTCTCTATCTCTCTATCTTTAATTCCTTCCCCTTTTATTCCCTTCTCTACCTCCATACCTCCTGAGCTACTGTTGAGGTGTCCTCCCCCCGAGAGACAATTACGGGACTCACTTTTCTCTTCTTTTCATGTATAATCACTCCCCCCCCCCAATAGCAACATCCTGTCGTACAAAATTTCATCAGCACTCCTTTGACATCGCACTGCCAAATTAGTACCGTGTCGGCACTAATGCAGCTCATACGTAACGTGCGAAACTATACAGAAAGTAGAAAGATAAAAAAACTGCGTTATTGAGACACTAATACGGCACACCCGCTCGACTGCTTATCAATTAACCCGGACACATGCAGGGCTGTTCCCTCGCCACGGGCACACGGAAAAACGGATGGTCATACCAGACATTCGATCTCACTTTCTCCACTAATGAGCTTTCCGTGTAAGCCCAACTCTTAACAGACCGGGGCAAAACCCGAGTCGAGGCGGTTACCGAGATAAACACTCGTTTGCACTGGCATGTTTGCATGTAACGTACGTACGTACGTACGTACGTACCTACACACACACACACACACACACACACACACACACACACACACACACACACACACACACACAGCATCCCTTTCTTTCGCCCTTACGTTAATGGAGATCTTGTTTCCTGCCGACGCACGCATACAGGTCATTAGGCAACTGACAAGAGAGAAAGAGGAGTCCGTGGTAGAGGTAGAGTTCCCCCTTGTTTTAATACATTTATTTTACCTGCAAGAGAACGAAACCCTCCGCGCCCGAGTGGGGTATATAAACCGTCGAGTCGTCCGTGGCGGTGCACGACCGGTAGATGTTCGGTCGACGACGCTCGCAAACGGGATATATATGATTGACTTTCTCCGGCTTCGATCGGCTTGCGAACGCGAGGCGTTCCTCAGCGAAGGTCGCGGTGGAACCGAAATAGAAACGTCTACCCTTCTCCCGGCTCTCTCTCTCTCTCTTTCCCTCATCACCGGTGCACTTGAATTCCGCCCGCTCCGCCTCCATCCGATGGAAAAGCACGCATACAACAGGGTCGATGAAGTTCGCAAAACGTCGCGATTTGACAAATGATGGTCAGAAATGCTCTCTGTAGAGGCTCGTTCAAATCTCCGACTACTGCACCGGCGGTGCGACCTCCAGCGATGGATGGATGGATGGATATGGCTGTACCCTTTAGATCGGGCGGTGGCTAGCGCCACCAAGCCGTAATACCTAATGAACCTAAAACTATATTTATTTTTTTTCCTTAAAAAAGGAGTTTGAGGATTCGTACTTTGCAGTAAAGAGTTTAATTTTCACTCGTGCCTTGACTTTAGCCACCAATCAGATAACCTCCTTCTTCAGCCTCCTTCTTCAGCGGCTGGCGACCCAAAGCGACTCGAGGCGACCGATAGTCCCACCACATTCCCAATAATGACAATAGCAGAGGACACGCCGCGGTGGCGCTGCAGTCACGGTTCTCGGCTTGTGATCCCAAGGTCCCGGGTTCGATTCCGGACGCGGCGGTCGCATTCTGGACGAAGATGAAATGCCCCATGCCCCCGGTACTGTGCGATATCAGTGGACGGTAAAGAACGCCAGGCGGTCGATATTTTCGAAACCCTCCAATACGGCGTGCCTCACATTCTACGGTTTGGGGACGTAATACACCAATTCTAATTAATATATCGGGTTTTACGAGCCAGGATTAGGGTATACAATTATGATGGACGTCGTAGTAGATGGCTCCGGTAGTTTTGGACCATCTGATGCTTTTCAACGTGCAATGACAAGCAGTGCCACCAATGCACCGAAGAAGGGCGTTGAAAAAGAACGCGCAGCTATAAACGGGACCAGAGTGAACTAACCAATGTCACAGTTGTCACGCCTTTTGCGTTTGAGCAACGCGTTGCAAGTTTCGACAATGCGAAACCCGACGCTCTGAGATATTTATTTCTTTTCTTTCCGTGTGACATTCAAATTTCTTACTGTCCCTTTTCATTGCTTCTCCATTGCGGCGAAAGCGCGACTCTTTCTTTAATGTTGGCAAATCACACAAATATTAATGTGATACCTTTACATGTCTTACCAAACGCGAAACTTTGACCGTCGCCAGCATCGGCGTCTACTTGAGATATGCAAATATCATCCCATGTTCAGGTCACCTTGTGGCGTTATTATGACTTCACAAGTGACCAAAATTTGCGAAGAGATCATGACGTCCCACGAAAACGTCATGACGTAAGACATCGCCGCTCGAGCAAGGTTTTTCTATCACGGAGGCAGTGCAAAACGAGATGACCTATGGAGAGCTTGCCATCTCTCCAGTGACAGAGGCAATGTAAAACTATACATTAAGTGCAGAAAGCATTGTGGGAAGCGCCGGGGACAACTGAGAAGACGAAGAATGAGATGGTTTTCGCCTTCGAGTCCTCTTAGGCATAGAGTTTTCTATAGGTACACTAGAGGAAACTCTGGCGCTAATGTCTATGGAAGTTGCAACACACGGCGCTTCATCATCTTGGTGATGATGAGCACTACACGGATTTGTCTAATCTTTGTTCGTTCGAATGAGTTTGGCTTCATGTGGCATGAATCCCACTTTGTCGCAAGACGAAGTACAGCAAAGGTTTAGCGGTTAAGCTTCACGTCTTTGAACTTATTAAGACGAATCACGGAGTTCACAATGATCCATTCTTTTATTTTAAACCATTACCATAACACAGCAATAAACAAAGCCACAAGTATGTTTGAAGCCCGCAAGCGCAAAAACTTGTTGAATACGCGTATTACCCATTATTCCCATGGTGCACGGCTGAGGAATCGCAGCGGTCAATACCCTCTAGTTATACTCAGGAAACTCTATTCTCTTAGGCAAATGCATTATGTATCCTGTAAGTTTTACTTAAGGTATACAAGCGACTATAGTCAATGCTCTAAAGCAGACGTTATCTGATGCCAGCCAACGTTTAACTAATTCTTAGAGCACGCAAGTAAACACGGTACTTGAAATACCGTCACCAATCATCCCGGATAAGATCCTGCCACCTCACGAGAAAAAACAAAAGGAAGAAAAGGACGCCAAGTGGCACTGTCTTCGTAGACGACAAGTGAATGTTCCGCGTCAAGTGGTTTAAAAGGACATCGCTTCGAACTCCTATCAGCAGAATGCTGCATCGCATACCCAAGAACGTCTGACTAGCGTCGTCTGTGTGCGTTTGAAGAAGGCCGCACAGCCTGCAACAACCTCGGTTTTCCTCTTCGCCTGTTGTGAGCGTGCGGCACTCTTGCTCTGCAGTGTCTCCTGTGATAGAAAGAGTGCACGGAGGCCACAAAGAAGAAAGACAACGGCACGCGCAATAAGGGTACCTAAAAACGGTGTCGTGCCCTTCACGAACTTGCACTATGTGAGGACTCGATGCATGCGGCCGGTGCGTTTAATGTTTGCCCCCAATGCGCGACGAGGCAATAAAACTCGAACTCAAAAAGTTATCTTTTAACAACGAAGCTGTTCAGCAAATAGTTCCTTGTTCATATAAAAAAAAAAAACAATCGCAATCAGAAACGGGTACATACCAGTTTACGATTATGCCACATATATATGGGGTAAACTCCCACTGCTCAACTAAAAATGAAGACGGTAACCGTTAAGACCAACTACAAATGGCTGCGAAGCGACGGCGGTATAAGCTGAAGACCCCGAGTACAGACGGTTTTCCGCAACGGCGAACGGGAGCTGCCGCGTTTGAACACGTGATCTAATGGCCTTCTCCTTCCGCTTCTTTACCGCCGCCGATGGCCGGCCGATTCGTCGTCGCCACTCCCGGGTTGTAGCACACTCTACCCGGGTTGAAGGCCAGCAAAGCGAGCACAGCGCATAGTCTGCGCCACGCGTTTCTTTTTTTTTTTTTTTTTATGTGATAGTCCTTCTTGGGGACCTTCGACGCAAAACGTTTGGTCTGTCTGTCTGTCTGTCTGTCTGTCTGTCTGTCTGTGCCGTTGTCTGTCTGTCTGTGCCGTTGTCTGTCTGTCTGTCCGTCTGTCTGTCCGTCCGTCTGTCTGTCTGTCTGTCTGTCTGTCTGTCCGTCCGTCCGTCCGTCCGTCTGTCTGTCTGTCTGTCTGTCTGTCTGTCTGTGCCGTTGTCTGTCTGTCTGTGCCGTTGTCTGTCTGTCTGTCTGTCTGTCTGTCTGTCTGTCTGTCTGTCTGTCTGTCTGTCTGTCTGTCTGTCTCTCTGTCTGTACATTTGTCTGTTTGTCTGCTCTTAACGGCACCATGTACTTGAAACGGCCGACGACATCCGCAGCGCCCACCAATGTTGCTCAAATGTTTAACGTTCATACTTATGCAATTCTCAATTAATAAGCAATTATTGCGCTAGTCTGGGGCACCATAACAACACGTATATATATATTCCGCATGTGCACCTCTTACTAGAAAACGCATACGTAAGTAATATTAAGGACCGCAGCGCTTATCACGCTGCGCGCACCATGCAACGCTTGCACGAAAATGTGAGTGTTTCCAACGCTTTGCTAAGACGCGATTGTAGTGGCACCTACCCGTCGCCTTGCGTTCCTCACCTTATCAACTCTGAGACGGGCGCGCACACTCGTCTCAGAGCCACGTGCTTCGTTTTGCATGAAGACTGTTTCTTTCCTTTTTGGCGCTGCGCAGTGTCGCCTTACGGCTGACAGAAATCAGGTACCTTTTTAATTCGTCAAGAAATACTACCGCCACCGCTTCTCGCCGTAGACTGCAGGGCGACGTCGGGCACACGCCACCGAGGAGAGGGCCGTGGCGCTTCGGTGCGGTGGCGCCATCTAGTTTTGCATAAACAAACTAGCTGCGGAAAGCGGTCTATATGTTCATACAACGAAAGAATACCATAGGAAACGGCAAAGGCCACGGGACTCGCTCGCTGGATTTCATGCCGACCGGTTGTGCCGCCGCGATCTCGGACGACAGCGCAGCTCTGGCCGACTGGGCTCACCCTACGCCATCTCCTGACGCCGACAAGAGCTCTCGCCGAGTGGTGACCCGTCCTCAGACTCCTGCGGCCATGTCCACCTTTCCTATCTCCTCCTTACTTGCGTCGTTTCCTGTCTGTCATTCGCTGTCCCTGCGCCTCACTATCTCCTCCCTCTTTATCTCTTTACCTTTTAATCCCATTCTTTTAATCCCTCCTTTACCCACACACCTCGTGAGCAACTGTTGAGGTGTCCTCCCCCTGAGAGACAGTTACGGGACTCACTTTTCTCTTCTTTTCATTTAAAATCACTCACACAGGCAACGGCGGCTGCGACAAGGACTCGCTACGCCAACGACGACGAGGCCGTGTCGTGTTTGCAGTTTAACTGGGACCTCTTTACGCCGAGAATCAACGCAGAAACAACTATCGCCGCCACCGCTCCGCGCATATTCTTTCTCCAGCCTTGGTTTATTCACATAAGGTCAACACGTAAGAGTTAATGATAGACAGTGCCCACACGAAGGACCGTATGTCTAACGACAGCAAAGGAACCCTTTGCCAATAAGCACACCACCCTCGATCTGCTAGAAGCCGTATTTTCTTTCTTTTTTTCCCCCTTTTGCTGCGTTCATAATAACACATCCCGACAGAACGAACGTCAACGAAGAAAGGCGTCGGCGGTGCACAATGTATCCAATTACACCGTCAGAAAGGCTTTCTTTGCTTTCCCACGCGTCCTTCCGCAGGTGAGACAGTACCCCACCACTGGTGCAATGCGAAGCCGGATGCTTTTCTTGGCAGCGAGGGACGGGTAGGAGAAAGCGGAGACGAGCGAGGAAAAAATGCACGTCCGGTGTAGACAGAACCGACCAAATGAAGGCGTCTATCCACGTCTATCTATCAGTCAGTCAAGCAAGAGGAAAAGATGGACGGAGGAGGAGGAGGGGAGAGTCGACTGCTCTTGCTTTTGCTGCCCTAGGAAGAAGGCGCCACACAGTCGCACGATGCCGCTTCTCGGCTCTCGTCCCTGCGTTGCGTACTCTCGGGTTTCTTATTGCGCTATAGATAACAGGGTGAAAGGAAATATGCGAATGCAGACCGAGGGAATGGGGGCGAGACAGTGTAGAGACCGGATGGGGCCGGCTTGCTCCGGTACACAGAGATATGCGAGTACAGGGTTGGAATCGTTGAAGACGAAACAAACTGGCAGAAAGGAAGAACGAGGATTTAAGTCACACCAACGGAAATTGGCAAGTCAAGTGAATGTCCGCAAAGTCGCTCCTTTAGCCATAAATGCGCTTCGGCGGCTCTTCTAGCCACTTTCGCTCGCAGCGTAAGCTTACGTTGGCAGTGACTCATCACCAAATCCAAACTGGTGATTGAGGATCATTATGATGATGATGATGATGATGATTGATTGATTGATTTGATTGATATGTGGGGTTTAACGTCCCAAAACCACTACATGATTATGAGAGACGCCGTAGCTAGTGGAGGGTTCCGGAAATGTAGACCACCTGGGGTTCTTTAACGTGCACCCGAATCTGAGCACACGGGCCTACAACATTTCCGCCTCCATCGGAAATGCAGCCGCCGCAGCCGGGATTCGAACCCGCGCCCTGCGGGTCAGCAGCCGAGTACCTTAGCCACTAGACCACCGCGGCGGGGCCATAATGATGATGGTGACGATGAAGACGACGACAATGATAATGATGATGTACTTGATGATGATGATGGTGATGATGATGATGTTGTTGATGATGATTGCCTATATCACTGTCTTATTGCCTCGCGGTGCTATTCTGTACATTCTACAATCAGTGGGTCATTTTGTTAGGTTCCGCTATTGGTTGAAACCTGATTGACTCAGAGGGCCGCACTATGGACTATCCGATTGGTTCAAAATGCCACCATAACGAAATATGACGATATGGAGGAACAATATGGAGTGGCCCAGATAGCGCTTCCGATAGAGCAGCCGTCTTGTCTTTTTTTCAGTTAGAGCTGGCCGTGTCTTTTATGACACTGTTTTCTTCGGTCGATCTACAGCCCCGGAGGGAACTGCAATCACTTTTAAGTTACACGGCCGCCGCATTTGTCGCGCAGTACCGGCAGCACTTGGATCAAATAGTGGTTTAATGCAGGCTTCACACAACGACTTGGCTAACATCGGCTTGGCTAACATCGGCTTACTATGACCGTCGGCCTAAATAAATCTCAGCACAGTGGTTGCGGTCCAGTCCGATTACTAAGCTTTTTTTTTATTTTTTTATTAATCGTTTTTAGTAGCATCGGCTCGAGACGTGGCCAACGAGGCACAGTCGAGGATGCTGGTTCCAAAAGAACTAGTTGTTAGTCTAGCTGGTACGTGTCGTGGACTCATCACACGTACCAAATTGAGCCGTGAGTAAGAGTGAGTCAGGGTTAGCAATATTTTGGTGAGCTTGAGTTCGAGTGGGTCCGGTTGGAGAAAATTTTGGCCAGTCCGAGTGAGCCTTTATCACAAAATACATTTCTTGAGTGAGTCTCAATGAGCTCCTGTTTTTTCGGCCGACTGATGTCTATGACACACAACTCCAATTCGAAATGCACACAGAAACTCAACAAGAATAAAATAAGCCTTGATGACAGTAGCGGCTGTCTTTATCTACCGTCCGTCCCCTTTTGTTGCGCGTTCTTAGGGGTATATTTTAATGTGTTCTCAGCGGTTCGAGGCAGTTATTAATCGACCCGCGGCACTCAATCGGCAGTGAACCCGGACAACTAAGGCCAGTACCACTAGAACATACCGCGAAGTGCTCTGACGTGGCGATCACGAGTTCTGTCAACATCCTGTTCTTGTTCTTGGTCGTCTATTGACTTAGGCTCACACCCACTGTAGGAGGATTGTCCAAGAATTGAGTGGTTTAATAAAATGGTATGGAGTGGTTGAGACACATAGACAAGAGGGAACCGAGAGAAGGGGCTGAGCGGCTTTCCCTCTCTCTGGCGGTCAGTAGCAGGGGACGTCTCAAATACAAAGATTGCGGATTACATAGGGAATTACGGTGCACGATCTAAAGTACATATCTCATTTTAAAATTGGCCCCCGGTGTTTATTTCTTCCTTACTTCCAATAATATTCTCCGTGTTAAAATATTATTTCATTTCTATTACAATATTATAACACTTGGGCACATACTAAAAAAACAATGTTTCAATGCTGTCGAAATGCAGAATATATGGACGCGATACGGTACCAAATTATAATTGTAATTTATTATTAAGTTTATAACATATTAAGCTAATATTAAATGTAACAAATAACATAAAACAAATATTAAATTTATATATTAGATATGTTTAATATATTATTGACTTTCTAGTATTATTCTCCATGTTTTAATTCATAAGTGGTCCCATTTGAGCGGGTAACTACGGGTTCTCCTTCTGTATACCTACTTGTGATGTATTTGACCTTTCGTTTGTCGTAAATAGAATAGTTCTGACAATTTCTGTTACAGTTGTACCGGTTGTACTCCTCAATATTACTTAATTTTTTGCTTCCCTTCCCCTGTGCACGGGGTTTTGACAACAGCGTGACTGCAGCCTTAAATTACACCGATCGCGCGGTCGAGGGACGCATTAACACTGAAAGACCGCTGGCCGAAACAAGGTTACGTGTATCGCAGTCATTTTAGGGGCGAAGCTCTTTATGGCTTGGCTTGTGCGTCCCTCGTTGTAGTGCGTAACCACCGGTGGCACATACCCGAAAGAGCGGTTCTCAGAATGTCCGCTGGATGGCGGCACTTCATAAGATGAAAACATGATGAAAAGATGTGAGTACTGTACTTGGAGCGTTCACTAGATAGACAGACGGACAGATGGATATACAGATTGACGGACGGACTGACGAATGCACGGACAGGTAGACAGAGGGGCAGACGCACGGACGGACGGACAGACAGAGGGATGGCCACACGAACAGACACGTGCACGGACGGACAGACGGACGAACGCGCGGACGGACGGACGCATCGACGATCACACGGATGAACGGACACACAGACGGACGCACGGACGGACGCATGACCAAACGGAAGCAAAAACGAATGGACGGACGCTTCGCCTCGCCAATCATCATTCACGCCGTGGATATGCTGTGATTTTTTAGATGCGGAGCATCTTATACTCGCGCCTTGTAGTGCGCCGTCCGCACCGCTTCTCGAACATTCGACAGCTGACGCGCGCGCATGCGCCGTCGCGCCGTCGCCCACTCTTCCACCATCTGTGCATCCCTTCCTCCTCTACACACCGCGCGCGCTTCACTCCTCCACCATCTGTGCACCCTTCCTCCTCTACACACCGCGTTCGACATCTACAATTCTCCTGATTCTCCAGTGGACGCGCATGTGGCGTCGCGCTTCGAGAACATTCAACAGCTGACAGTGCATGCGCCGTCGTGCTGTATATATACTCAAGGTCGGCGCTCGCTCGCTCAGTTGCCGCTCGTCGGTTGGTTTGTACGGCGCGTCGACGTCCAAGGTCGCGGTGAAATGAATTCCAACGAATCCACAAACACAATGATCGACGTCCCTTCGACCAGCGCCGCCCTTTCGCATACGTGTGTACGTGTTCACTCATTTAACACCCCCTCCTACAACCACGTTAACCAATTTAGCCATCGACCCAAGTAAGTCGCAATTTAACACCCCATTTCACAACCACGTTAACCAATTTAGCCATCGACCCAAGTAAGTCGCACTTTAACACCCTGTTAACCAATTATATGGTCCGCATCCTCCTCAGTGTTCCCCCGAGGGAAGCTGCGGGCAATTATTTATGTAATAGCACCTATCGTGAAATCTCTCTCCCTTCACGTGCGTCCTCGCAGAACACTTCCCTCCGCTGTACGTATTCTCGCGCGTCTCACGAATTCCGTGCAGCATTGCACGTGCCTAATATGACCACAGCTAGCGCACTTCAAGGCAAGCTAAAGAGCAAAAAAACCAATTTTTCGCGTATTAGTAAAGTATACAATTTCACAATCCCGAAAACACCCCTCTAACCACGACGCTATATACGCTAAGTAAGCGAGAGAAAAAACGCGCGAAAAGAAAACACGGGTGGAGAATTTGTGATTCCCACACCAAAAACCGTGACGTAGTAAATTCTGAAGGCGTCCGCCGGGTTCTACGTAGATTGTACTCGATAAAGATGAAGTACATTGTCTTCTGCGTGTGCATAGACCTATAGTTTGCGAAGTTTCAGAAAGTTTCACCTGGGCAATGTCGCAGAAAATACTATAGCTTGCGAAGTTTCAGAAAATATTACCTGGGCAATGTCGCAGAAAATACGAAAACTACCCTTTGCAATTTGTTACTCAACGTGCGTAGATTTCCGTGCGCCGCAATTTAAAAATCAAACTTGATTTTTCTCCGCTAGCGATGAACCTATGACTTAAGTGTTCTTAGAGTGCGGTTGGTGAATCCAAAGCAAGCCATTGTGTCTTTCCTGTGCACCGGGCCCCTGAAGAATCCCAAGTTGAAAGCCGAGACAGACGTTTCATTCTCGCCTTTAATACTCGTCCCACAAGCGCCATCTCTTGCTGACCACTGATTCGTTCATATAACAGCGTTGAACTTATCGGGATTCCGCGCTTTCCGGCTGCACGCTTTTATCTGCGTTTGCGCAGTCGGAAACACGCAACACGAAGTGGAATCAGTCGATCACGCACGAGCGTAACTCGAGACGTGCGATCACGTCACAAAGCAGGGTAGAAAACAAATCAAAAGTGACAGCACTCACACGTAAACCAATCGAGAGCTTACTTCCTCATGAAGTCATGTGTACACACTGATGACGTCACGGATTGTGCCGAGAAGACGAAAAACACGAGGAGAAAAAAAATAACGCGTTCTTTTCGTGTGTTTCCAGGCGTTGCCTAAGGGTCCTCTAAATGATGCCCCCATTTCCCAAGTGTCCCTTTAGCCAACGTCGTAGTTCATGTCACGTAAACTATGACGTTCGCTACTGAAGCTATAGTTTGGCTTATCGAAGGAACTTAATGCCGACGTTAGCGGCATCTTTGCATCCGATGCTAGTATTCAGCGAGTATTCGCTTCAGTCCGCTCTGATTGGCTCGATTTCGAGAGCGAGCGCGCCGACCTCAATATAGCGAACCTCAACTCTCGATCTCAGTTTAATCAATGCACGCTAAAACGCACAGTCGATGCGGTGCGCCTTCTTTCGTTCCCGTCGCTCCAAATACACTCAACTTGTAGCGACAGAACTACATCACTATATCTGTTCAGCAACACTGCACGAAACTATAGATAACGCTCGATGAGCGAAGGCGACGAAGTCCGTAGGATATAAGGTAAACGTCCATACACAAGACGATGTTACCAACTCTGCATTACGTGACTTCCAAGCCGGAAGAGCCCCCGAAGCCGTTTCTCTGCGGCGGCTTCACTTTTATACACAAGCGAGAGCCATTCGTCGAACGTTTCGTGTATTTTGTATTTCCCCGTTATCGACAAACACCACTATATGTTTTTGCAGCGTTTATAGCAATGTACTTCGCGATTTTATTTTCTTATCTCTCTATATATATACAAACGTTATACTCGAGATTATCGGATTACTCGCCGCAGTCATTTTCTTGTGCGCGATAAGCGGAACGTTCGAAAACACTAACGTATTTATTCAACCGATCGACTGGTCGGGTCACAGTACGCCGGTCTATTATTCAGTCTACTAATCAGTCCAACCAGCCTGGAAGTCACTAAAGGTGTTTTATATTGCTCAGTGACAATTATGATTGACATTAGTCAATTGTTAAACCTTTATTTGCGCGTGTCTCGCACATCGTAAGTTACCGAGCGTTCCCCTGCGTTACGACTGTAGACTCTGGACGCCGGCTAACGGAAGGAAGGACATTGTGGGGTCTCAAAATGCTTCCCTCCTAAAATTAGAAGTAAAAGTACCTTAATCGCCGAAACCAATCCTAGCCATCAAGAGTATGCGTAGCTTCGGTATCGCCAGTCACAGAACGAGCACTAGATAAAGATAAGACCTATGTTTCACCTCGACATCCCCGACGTCACTGCCTCCATCGGGGCACAGCGCGCGTAGTACGTGATGCTCAGCTCTTGAAAAGGCACTCACCTGAAAAAAAGGAGAAAAAAATGACAAAGATATGGTCAGTCAATGTACTCAAGACGCCACAAAGTAGTACGCGCTCACACAATTCGAAGTTTTGGTATGGCCGAAGTGGGGCCGAAGTGGGGCCGAAGTGGGGCCTCGTGAATATTAACAGTAACGGGGCACCGACCGAGACAAGGTGATATACTACGCGTTACTGCAACATGGTAAGTCAAACATCGGCACGCGCTAAACATCATTAAAGGAACGCTAGTGTCGAATAATGAGCCGGTTTAGACTGACAAAGCGTTCTCCGGGAGTACTCTGGTGCTGCAAATTTCACCATCACAGTTTTTATTAGTACCAGAATAAATTGAAAACCAAAGTTTCATTTTTGAATTTCGAGCCGAAATCTCCGCAAAGGGTGGCTACTTGGGCTGGTTGGTATTGCATTTTTGAAAGAAATATACTTCCTCAGTGCACAGGGAACGTCTTCAGAAAGAAGATGGAGCATAGAGATAGGACAGAGGGCACACTAACAACCAATTTTATTGCACAGATGGCGGGAATATATATATACATTCAAGAGGGCGAGGAGATCACACACAGATGAAAGGACAAAGACCACCTTATTCCAACCTTGAAATGACAATTTAACTAAGAATATACTCGTACTCATTATCCGACAGATTGACGGAAGGGGCACTTAACACACTCAGTTCCTGCTTTGCGAATCAAAAAAGCTTCATATATTTCACGTGCCCTCTTGTCCTTATATCTTGCCATTACTTGGCATTCATCTAACTTCGGGGTGCACCCACA
This sequence comes from Rhipicephalus microplus, assembly GCF_043290135.1. NCBI lineage: Eukaryota > Metazoa > Arthropoda > Arachnida > Ixodida > Ixodidae > Rhipicephalus > Rhipicephalus microplus. Next base: position 171,995,212 of record NC_134705.1, read on the forward strand.
ATTCGCACAGTGACTTGCCAAGTGACTGCCCACTGATCCGCACATCAGATTTGCGTGCTCCCTAAGGCGATCGTTCAGGCAGCGCCCCGCCCCGTCTGACCGATGTAGCATCGACCACATGATAAATAAATCAGATACACAACGCCTGTAATACATTCTACAAACATCCGTGTTGTACTCGACACTTAAAGATCCTTCGTAGTTAACTTTTTTACAAAAAGAGCTCAGCTTGTTTTTTGCCGTGAAGACAACCTTTACCCCAGCTTTCTCAACGACTCTTTTTTGGCAGTGTGAAACATTGTGCACATAGGGAATGACAGACACGTTCGGCTTTGACTGGTCCTGAAGTGCATGCCGTGTATTCTTGCCCTGCTTCAATGCATTTACAAGTGATTCTGCCGTGCACGAGAACAGGCGATCGGGATAGCCTGCTTTCTGAAGTCTGTTAACTTGGCTGCCAAAACTGCTCTGAACCTGGTGATGACGAGACCTTGACAATGATGCCTTCATACATGCATCATACAAAAAGCCTTGTTACCCTTTAGTTCAGCCCACTCCCAGCTTGTTAAGCGAGGAATTGACAATGTAATATGTAAACGTTGCACTACCAAACTACAACACTCTTGAGCAACAACAAAGGTATAGAAGAAATAAAGAAAAATCACAAATCAGGAAAAATAATCAAGCACCAAATATTTCGACTACTCCCTTCATAGTTTTGTCGTCGTCGTTGTTGTTGTTGTTGTTGTTGTTGTTGTTGTTGTTGTTGTTGTTGTTGTTGTTGTTGTTGTTGTTGTTGTTGTTGTTGTTGTTGTTGTCGTCATCGTCGTCGTCGTCGTTATGTTACGTTTAGTGCATATTGCCTGCTATTTGCATTTAGTATTTTGGGTACCAACAATGATACGTTTGATTATATATTTAGTCGTAAACTCTTATTCCATTTTTCGATATGTATTCAAAGTTGCACGTGAAATACTACTTTTATGTAATTTTTTCAGTTTCTTTCGTTTTTATTGTCATTGCTTATGTGCAAACTGTTGTTTCTGGCGGGAGGACCTAGTCAGGCGTGAAAGTCTTTAGTCCCCTCTTTCCGAAGTGTAATTGTTTTGAATAAAATCAATTCAATGGTAATATAGTGTGAAAGAAGAGTAACGTAGCAAGCAGCCATTGCGAAATGCTAATTTCGCTACGGACATGTGGTTCAATGCTCCCCACCCACTGCACAATGCTCAGCCATAACTCTTCGAATTAATCAGCCACACGTAGCGTCAACACAGTGCACGTAATACCTTACATATCTGTAGCAATTACCTAGCTTACCCGCAGAAAGACGAACAATGGCGTACTGGGTGCTGTCCTACTTCACGAAAATTATTTTTTTTTCTTTACGGCGTCGTTGACACGTTGCGGAAAGCCGTAACTTCAAAATACAGTTGGCCTTCGCCCGACACAGAGCTGCGCACCAAATTCGCGTTGGCCAATATCGTAAATCACATCTGGAATTCACCGTCTCAAAACCACGATATGATTGTGAGAGATGCCGTAGTGGAGGTCCCTGGGAATGCCGGCCACATGGGGTTTCTTAATTTAACGCCACACCTAAATCCAAATAAATGGGCCTGAATGACAGTATCGAAATCGGCGGCGATTGTATTTTTTTAAGGGACGGAACCCCGTAAGAAAGCACAACTGTAGCACAACGTCCGTTCACCACCAACCGGCTTCAACAGCTGATGTAGAGCAAGTTGCATGTGAACAAACCGAAAAACTTGTGAACAACAAAAAAAGGTCATCGAAAGGCTGTTACCTAGAAAAAACAAAATAAAAGGCCACAACGCCGTAAGAACGTCAACATTTAACCACTCATCAATCAAAGCATATGACAGAACAAAAGGTAAACGAAGACAATATAAGAGGCTATTAACCAGAACAAAATTAAAGACAAGGAACGACGATTCGATGCACACTGCTTCGCCCCGTCATCGGCATTCACTTCGTAGATATGCGCGAGATTATCTTTTTTTTTTTTTGTCGCATTTTTCCTGAAACTTAGCTTGTTGAGCTTCTGGATCTCTTAGAAGACAATGTACTTAATTTCTACTTGCTAGAAACCACAACTGTAACAGGCCGTCAAAAATATCTGACATCACGGAAATAGGTGCCGGTACTTGAACGGTGGCTCCGCCACCCTCATTTCTCGCGTTCCCTCGCGGCAGTCGACTCAATTCCTTTTAGGTGTGACACCTGGGTATAACAGGACCACCTATGACCTGCTACCTTTACTGCATAGTTAAATTGCACGTGAATGAATAAATTTTATTCCAAACCACACAAGCATTCAAACCTTTGGCCTACAAAGGCCCTAGGCGTTTCTTCTATTCGAACCCATCGCAACAGTGCTCTACAACACTGTCTTCGCTTCGCTACTAGCGTTATAACACACGTTGCCTTATTATCGCACGAGAGGCCGCCAGTAACGTAGCCTCGGATCCCGGCGCACACTTTCCGAGTCTCTGAAGCTACGACTTTTATATTTTATTTATTTATTTCAAAGTACCTTACAGGCCCCATGGGGGGCATTGAGTAAGGGGGGCTATACATATATACAAATAAACTGGAAAAAAATATACAAGACAGACAATTGAGCAAGGGGGGAATACAATATCAGCCAAAGCCCCTTCGCACACATTGTGCAGCAGGAGCAGCAGCTGTGCTTCTCGCACGAACTGAGCTCGTCCGCGGGCACGACCTGTTGTTCATTAGGACACGATGCCATTCCACACACTCACGGCTTGCCGTGGCGTCGAGGTCTTGGAGTGGCGCCCTCTCGCGTATGACGTCAATTTAGGAATTCCGCTTTCAACCGCGCTGCAGCCGTATAGCGCCGCAGCTCCTGTACGCCGATCGTCTGCTCCTGACGGAAACTTCGTCGAACCCACCTTCGCCACTAGGTTTATACATTCTTCATATTCATATAACATAAGCATATCATCCCTTAAACGTGAAACTGGTCTTTCGAATCTTTCAGTGCGCCGCCGCATTACCAGCCTTTGTTTGCTACACAAGTTCTTTCACAGCCCTTTTAATCAAGCACCCTACATCGTCCCACCGACGCGCATATCTCACCGCACTGCCCACGCGTTTCAAATTGCCCATCCACATGCTCGCACTACTACTTTTTCTGCCTCTTTTTCCCCCCGTGTAGCAGTGGACTGGAATGGCCTTCCCTGTGACGTTCCAGCCATCACGTGTCCATCAACATTTAAAGAGAAGGTCACCGCGCACATTTCCATCTGAAAACCTGTGTACATTTACCTGTAACCCACCCCTTATGTAATACCCCCTACATGGGGGTCTTTAAGGTATTAAAGTGATGTGATGTGATGAACGGCCTTGCGAGGGCCAGCGGACGCCTTGAACGATTGTTTTCGATTGAGATTGTAATCTTGTTTTGGTTGCGGCCTCATTTAGAGGCCCAGGAAATGTCCCCGAGTGTCCACCGTCCACAGTGCGGATAAGAAAATGAAACAATGTGTGTGTGTGTGTTCTAGCTCGTTATCACACTTTTCGCCGTACGATACATTTGTTTGTGTGTTTTTTTTTTTCGATGTCTCAGTAATCGCTTTTTTCTCCAACTTCTCCAAGTATGTAGATAAATCTTGCGAAACGCCGCGGTGTCTCATCGAGGGAGAGGCGGTGTGCAACTAAAGCTACGTTGTTGAAAGCGCGGTCGAAGCTGTCAACCGGAGACCCGCCTTAATTACCATCGCGGCTCTCTTCCTGCGAACGGGCGGACTTGCCAACCCGCCACACAACGGCTCCATCGTGATCGGCTGCGGCGAGGTGGCTAATGCTCGCTGTTCGTGCGAATCAGGATGAGGCGATTCCTGCGCGTGTAACTTAAAGGGGTACCGACACAAAATTTCGAGGCCGAGATAGCCTGCGGAGGGTGATTCTCGTGAGCATTCGTGTATCATCTGCAAGATATCAACAGCGAACATAGCTTGGAAGGTATTTCAAATTAATTTTGAAGCTTGCGTGAGCGACCAACTGCACAGCGCTATAGACACCCTCGGAGGTGAGCCCAAGGTGACCACCTAACTTCCCTCACGTCACCGCGCTGCGGTCAACAAAACAAATTATGATGACGTCATAGCCACCATTTTTGTAGCGTTAGCTACACTGGCCTGGCTGAGCCAATTTCGCGTGGCACTGGTCTGCGCATGCGCAATGATACTCCGCCGCCGCCGCGCGCGGCTCGCCGCCGGTGTGCGCGCAATTCGATGCGCTGCGCAGGCGATCAGTGGTGTCACGCACCGGGGCCCGCACCTCCCTCGCACTCGGCCGCGGCCGCGCGCGACTCGCCGCCGCCGGTGTGCGCTTTCCAGAGGAGTGCCGTCATAGCCTTGGTAGACATATGTGGTGCCACATAACGGAGCCGGCACCTCCCTCGCACTCGGCCGCGGCCGCGCGCGAATCGCCGCCGCCGGTGTGCGCTTTCCAGAGGAGTGCCGTCATAGCCTTGGTAGACATATGTGGTGCCACATAACGGAGCCGGCACCTCCCTCGCACTCGGCCGCGGCCGCGCGCGACTCGCCGCCGCCGGTGTGCGCTTTCCAGAGGAGTGCCGTCATAGCCTTGGTAGACATATGGACGCCGACGCGCGCGCCTTCCCTGTGCAGTCGCCGTCTGACACTGCGCTGGAGCCGCTTGATAGCGCCTCTGGCTGGCGTTTGCCACTGTGGTATAGCCATGGAGATGGAGAGTGCAAATGCTTCTCAACGGTGCAGTGGAGCGGAGAAGCTTAACTCATCGGATCCCGAAGTAGTTGCCCGGCAAAATAAATATACATCTGCCACATAATACGTATACCGTGTGTGTGTGTGTGTGTCATTGGAACAGCTGTAAGCATGATAATCAAGCTAATCCTAGACACTCTGGAAAGCTAAGAATAATAAGCTGAACATTTGCTAACGCTACGTATATCCTGGCATAGCTGAGTTAAGCCACTGTCATTTTTTTTTTCTTTTACCGCGTTAGTTCCCGAAGTCTATATTTCTTGGCGGCTGGTTGCGAATGCGTGGCCGTGGCGCACGCTTAGAAAGCTTTGTGTTTGGCGACATTCCGGTTCCGTTTCCTATTCGAAGGTAATTCTCGATGCGGACCGCACGGAAGTGCGTCACAGTTCTGTGTGCTGACGTGGGTCAAGAGCTGCACACGCTAGGTGGCGACAGTTGCACCCAGTTTTTGGTGCACTCTCTCAAACCGAAACGGATTGATAATGAGGGGTCTGTAAATAATTATCTGTCGCGTGCTGCAGCAAACGATGATGTTTCGTGTCGTGACTAACAGTCCCCCAGCGACGCATTGCAGCAGAAAAACGCGAGGCCATAGTTTTAGTGTCAGATCCCCCTTTAACATGTGTGAAGCAGGTTGAGGCAATCCCGCGACCTGCAGCGGGTCAGCAGCCGAGTGCCTTAGCGACTACACCACCACGGCGGGGCCGTAAATGAACCTCCAAGTGGTCAAAATTTCTGAAGCCCTCCACTACAGCGTCTCTCATAATCGTATGGTGGTTTTGGCCCCAACAATTATTGCTATAGGGCCGGTTACGACGCAACGCGAAGCGGTCCTTTACGTAAACACCCAAACACTAACAAAAACTCAGCCACCACCCGGTAAGCCACATATAGTCCAAACGGTGATGGTGGTGGTAAGGACGGTGATAATGATGATGATGATGATGATGATGATGATGTTGATGATGATGATGATGATGATGATGATGATTTGCACGCAACTACGCGAAGTGAATGATGACGAGTGGGCTAAGCTAGTTCCCTAGGTCTATAATGCTTGAGTCGCCAAGTACGAACGACCAACAGATGAACGATACAGGTGTTTTTTTTTTTCACAACTGTGTAGCAGGTGGTGTTATACGAGTATGGACGCCGACATCGCCGGATAAGGCTACCCGCTAAAAACTTCACCCCATACAACAATAATAATAATAATAATAATAATAATAATAATAATAATAATAATAATAATAATAATAATAATATCAGGAGATTACGTATCCAAACTCCGATACGATTACGACAGATGCCGTAGTGTAGGACTCCTGAAATTTAAGCCATGAGGTGTCGTTTTTTTTTTACGTGCACTGACATTGCACAGTATATACACGCCTCTGTTAATTAGCCTCTATCGGGATGTGCTTTCCGCGGCAGAGATCGAACTCGCGACCTTCGGTGGTCAGCAGCCAAGCACCATGCACAACCACGGCTTCACCACGGCTGACGGCGGACAGTGATGACGCAACAACACAAGCGCACACTCATCAACAGCACTCACACCAACAACAGTATACTGTTGACGGAAGTTTCGCATCGAATTGCGCGCGGCATACAAGGACGGTTGCCTACGACCTAGCGCTCACGTGTCGCGGTCAGGCGAGTGGAGATATACAGCACCATAAGCCTTATCACTGCTTGCGCAGGTCCGTTATCGCTTGGCGAGGCCTAAGAGTAGACGCACAATTCGGGCCAACGCGCCTGCCCTGCCGACGAGGTGTTAGTTGGCGCGACAAAAAACAGGTGCCGAGATAAGAAAAAAAATAAAAAGCCAGAGACTTTCTCCTTCAGTCGTGTCTTAAGAACAAGTAAACACAGACCACCCCCGTCTGCTTCTTCCTAACACAAACACACACACAAGCACGCACTCAAGTCACATGCCAACTCTCCGTTACTCCTTCAAGGAGATCATCGAACCCTGTAATTCATGTCGAGCAACAAGCACTCCACGACAAAGTAAAACTTAAAAAAAAATAATCTAACTAGGGGATTTTGTGACGCTAACACACCGGTGCTTGTGTTTGCGGCATTTTATGTGCGCGCCATCGAGTATCTTGTACGCTGCTTCTCTTTCATCAACATCACGGTTCACCGACAACAGCCCGTCAATGCATGAGAAGAAATCTACGTTTCTGAGACACGCCGTTTAAAGTGACACTTCGGTTTTCAGGAGGCGAAAGCCGCCCCGCGCGTATATACGCGTCGGGGCGAGTCTGCGCGCGGTTGGTATATACTCAAGGCCTGACCACACGTGCCCGCCGCAGCGCGTCGGCGCGTTGCTCTTTGACGCGGCTCCGCGCGCTCCCTTTTTGGAGGGAAAGAACGCGCAACTTCCCGTAGCCACGCACCCTCTCCACTCGAAGGGCGGGTCTGCGGCGCCGCGTCCAAATGCCACGCATGGACGCGCCGCGCCGGGCACGAGTGGCCAGGCCTTAGGGAGAGAGTGGGCGCACAGCCTTGCCCAGCAACGTGCCCTCTCTATATTTAAGGAGAGGGAATATCGCCGCGTCACAAGGCCACGCGCTGAAGCGTTGCAACGGGTGGCATGTGGTCGGGCCTTAGGCGCCGTGACCCCTTTCTGTGGAGACAGAGAGAGAGAGGGCACGCAGCTTCGCGTACCCGCTCGCCCTCTCCCGCCACAGGAAAAGGGCACCGCACCGGTCTTAGACGATTAATAGCGCGACAAAAAGATGGACGGGAAAGAAATGAGAAACTACAGCACTACTCGCAACTAGTTTGTCATTTCTTTCCCGTCCCTGTTTTTGTCCTATTGTCCCTTCTGGAGCACCGCGCTGAGTCTACACGCGACGCGCTGCAACGGTCAGGCCTTCGATGCCACACCGCACGCAAAGTTTCACCTTATACTCACACTCGGCGTAAGGTGCCTCGCGGCTTAGGTAACTTAGAAGTGTAGCAGCTTGGGCTAGATGGTATGGCATGACGATAGTTATAGCGTTTCGTGTCCATGACGATAGTTATAGCGTTTCGTGTCCTTCTTGTCTCTGTGTCGTCGTTTTGTTCTCGCGCTCTAACTATCGTCATGCTTAGGTAACAAGTCACGCAGCAACATCCTCACGTCATGACTTAACGATGACGTCACAGATAGCCAAAATTGGTGACGTCCCTATGACGTCGGACATGACGTCATAGCTTGGCCACGAACAGTTCAATCACTGAGGCAACCTCCGATCTTGGAGCCAGAGTAAAACCACGTTAGGGGCAGGAAGAGTTGTGGGGCAGGATCAGTACAGTACATTAAACAGATGGGCGACGACTGCGTAAGCGACACTTCGGTTAATCTATATAAAACCAAGGGGAATATCCTGCGCAGTTTCCTTGACGTGAGGTGTGCATAAATTTGTTCGCATTTTCTCCTCAATTCATTTCCCCTGTGACGTTCAAAGAAGCTTATATGAGGTTGCTTCAGGAACGAATAAATTAGTTTGTAGTTCACGATTTTAAGCTGTCTATTTGGTTTTTCCTTTTTAGCTGTCTACTTCGTTTTTCATTCGTACGATTTTGGCGCACATATCCTACAATAGGGCGTGCACCAATTCCCCCAAAAAGAAGTTCTTCTAAGATACCGTCTCCTTTTACATTTTTTGCAGAGCCCTTTCCTAAGTAACGGGTAGCAAACCGAAGATTTTCTCTGCTTAACCACCTCGTATTTCTCTCTCTCTCTCTCTCTCTCTCTCTCTATTTCTTGCTGTAAAAAGGAAAAGATCGTGAACTTATATTTCAGTGAATATGTGCCTAATGAGCTCACAGGGTCAAAGAGATAGAGAGAGAATGAATATTGGAAAGGCAGGAACGTTAACTAGATTAGGTTCACTTTGCAACCCGACATGCAAGGAAAGGGGAATAAAAGAGCAAAACAGAAAAAGAGATCAACATTGCACCCCACGCGCCAGTGCAAGGTTTCACAAGCGGTCGCTCAGTGATGTTGCCTTCACGAATCGTAGAAAGGCTCGTGTGGCTTTATGGGCTGGTTCATTTGGAGACCATGCGCCCAAGATTATTTGCGGAGAAAAAGGGACAATCATCCGCTCTCCCCCAAGGCACACTGAAGATTCCGGCGAATCTTATTCGAAGTCGGAACAGTGGCACAAGACGTGGTCAAGAGTTTCTACGCAGTTGCTGTTATCACACTTGCACGAGTCAGCGCGAATAAATCAAGAGAGTACACGTCTACTGCGACAATCATAACCGACCACGCCTCTTCAAACGCGCGTTGAAACACGAAATGATTCGAATGTGGAAATCGAAATTTTCCATACGAGACAGCGGCTCACCTACACAACCACAGAGCGGCCAGGTGACGCCGATAATGAAAACGGAAAAGTACCAACGACAACTTCGGCATCAATGTAAACCGGAGCGTCCGCTATAAAGCCGTGTTCCCTTGAAGGCAAGCGTTTACGCAAAGAGGGCGACGTATACTCTGACGTCACGCGCGCTTATCTTTGGAGTCACCCGCTTGCTAAAGAAACGGCCCTAGTCGAGAAGTTCTTCTTCCTCCTCCTCATTTCGGCAGCGTAGGGACACAATACATTAAGAAACGTTTCCGAACCAAGAAAAGAACAAAAAAGACGTAAGGAAAGAGAAACACCCCGATAAAAAGAGAGACAATGAAATATATAGACAAAACAAAAACAAACACCTTACAAAAACAAAACACACAGAATAAAACCGCCTACATGACGGTTTCGCTGCCTAGCTTACAAAGAGAACGAACCACGCGAACTTCCAAGACACGAAGCTTCTCTGCTTATCTCGCTCTTGGCGAGAACGAACGGGGTGACACCAGGGCGCCACATCTCGCCCATCGGTAGGAGGGTGTGACGTCACAAGGACCATTTTCGTTTTTTTTTGTTTTTTTTTGCGGCGTTTTTTCCAAGCGAGTCTGCGCGTCGTCTACGCTTCGTCAAAACAGAGGCGAGGACAGTCGAGACGGCCGAATCTGTATCGTCGAATGCACAGTCTAGAGCGCTTTCTCTCTCCTCTGTTGCTTTCTTTCTTTATTTCTTTTCCCTTTTTCTCTCTTTCTGCCAGTTGAGACGCTTGAATCGGAAAACGATGCGCCGAGGACGACGGAAAACGGCCACCGCGAAAACAATACACGGAGGAGACTGGTCGCACGTGCGCTGAGGATTGGTACAGCGCACACGGGTTGTGTCCGGAAGCCGCCACGAACATCTGTGATTATTGACGGGGCTTAGAGCGACTTTTAGAGGATACGACATGCTAGTGGCTATGACAGACTGCAGTCTCACCGAGTGTAGAAAGAAGGAAACGTTAAGACGGCAGGCAGAAAGTTGACCTGAAAGACTTCAGGTTGGCCAGCTACCCTACAGTAGAAGGTAAGACACGGAGAATATAAGGATGAGAGAGGAGGGAAGAGAACAGAGAAGAAAAGAAAAAAAAGGAGTGCGAAATCTGCGCAACAAACGGGTCGGTAGTTCTGTGTTTCCTTTGTGATTTTCTATGTTTTTTTTTTGTCTGAATCCGCATCTGTGTTATTTATGGATAATCGGGAAAGGAGGTATTTTAGCCTCTACAACATGCACCGCTGCTACGGTTGTTTCAGGCCCTATCCACGCTACAGCCAGGCTTTCCTGATTTACTGAACAGACACCGCTCCTACCGCGTCCGAGGCAGCTAGCGCCATCTAGGGGGTGTATCTTCGAACAGGAGCGTGGCAGGAGACGCCTGGGCCGTAACCACTCCCCCTCCTTCTTGAACCTTTCCCTGGCTCAGCCTTTGCTAGAGGTCGGTAAGACGCAACAACGTAACTTTTCGGAACTTTAGAGCTGCTACATACGAGCCGCGGTTTGCGCCACACTGGCGGCCTTGAAAGGACGACGAAATTCTCAACACGTTTGACCGCAAGAGTTTCGAAGCGGTTCAACAGTTCGAAACCATGCCGAGACGTGGACAAAATCAGCGGCAGCATGGCAGATGGAAGTGACGGATTGTTCCTGGTTCCTTTCAAAACGAACGCATAGCTTGTGGTTAACGAAGAAACCAGCCATGTGAAGGTAAAGAAACTTAGACACGGAAACTCTTTAACGGTGGAACCTTCTTTAGCCACAGCTGCGGAGCGTTCTTGTTTTTTTCTTGTTTTTTTCGAGAAGAAGTGTTCGCTGTCTGCATGGAACGTTCGTCAAAAACAGACAACTCTCAATAAATGGTTTTAGCTTAACCGTCTGAGGGTTAACCGTTTACGCTCATGAGCGTTTACGGGTTTCGGTGAACTAACCCACAAAACAGCCATAACCCAAACATACACAACGTTAACGCTGCAATCGCTCAGGCGTCTCACTTAACAGTTGGTTTTAAAAGCTCCGACATCGAGATCATAACAAACTAATGGTACTTCAAATAGTGTCTCTTACCGAGAACACCAAACTAGTAAAAAATCAATATTATTAATGTACTGTATTTGGACAAAACGCCACAAGACGTCACCATCAGCTGTTAACGGCGCAGGTCAGCCGGTACACCTGTAAAACGCAAGATGTTTACGAACGAACTTACTCACTCTATTGTCAAATGTCTACAGAAGACGGCGCCGCAACGGCAGCCGACCAATCCGGGTATACAGTTGATACGAATCAATTGAGATCCTTCAATAAGTTATCTCCCGAGAAAGTATATACAGAGCCAATCCAAAAAGAAAGTTGGACGCCAAGTAGGCACACGTGTTTTTCAGCGACGCACTACAAGTATGTATGTATATATACGGAAGGCGAAACAAAAGCGGGCCTTCGAGACGCGCGGCGTCGAGATAGCGGGGTCGTATAATTGACTTTCCCGGCCTTGCTTACATCGAAAGATTGATTATGACACGTCCAACCCGATAGACACGTGGCGAACTCTGCGACCACAAGCACTCATTTGTCTTGAAAACAATCGGTGAGGTTATATTTGGCCGGGCACATTTCCACAGCGCCCGCATGGTGCGTATATGCGTATACACACTCCGCGACATAACACGCGCGCGCAAGTGTGGCCTTCGAGACCCGCACCCGAACGAAAGACGCCGATAAGCGCGTTTCACCGCGGATTGGCACACAACCGCGATAGCGTTCACAGCGTGTACGAAGCGTGGCCTCCGAGATTCCAGGAAGAGAGACGCTGCAGATTGGTCAGAGCTTCGCATGGTTGATCTGACTGGCGGCGTACTTTTCCATAGCATTCACACTACGCATATATACGTAAACACATCGCGAGACAACAAACGTGCCACGCTGGCTCATCTTGGGTCGCCACGCCAAGTTACGAAAGAAGCAGCGTATCGTAACGAACGCTAACGCTAGGAATGCTATTATCAATCTATCGGACAACTGAAAGCGACAAAAAGGGTTCAAAAACCTCGCTACTATATACAGGCTTTGCGAAATCACCCCCAATTCTCGTTCCCATTTTCTTTTCATTGTATTCCTCACTTTTTTTCTGATGTACAAAAGCTTACACGCTTCTATAGGGAACGCACAATGAAGCCCAATGACGCAATAGCTCGTTTGTGGGGGTTTGTGTTTAGGTTTAAGGAACGCGCTGACGCTGCATGAATGGCGAGGACTCGCGCAGTGAATGGCAGTTAAATCAGGCGGCAGTGAATGAGGATTAGGCACGCACCGCTGCACGCAACTATAAAGAAAAGAAAAAGAGGTATATATATATATATATATATATATATATATATATATATATATATATATATATATATATATATATATATATATATATATATATATATACACAAAATCTCTTTTACCGCAGACGCTCACGGTCATTCGCATTGAAAACCAACGAAAGCTCAAAGAGGCGAGAAGAAACAATAAACAAAAAAAACAGCGCATGACCGAAACGAGGTGTAATAAACGAACTGGGACGTCGATTAAGCGAAACGCACTGAGGCCGAAGAAGACCGGCAGACACGTAAGCATCAAGGCTTTTGAAGTAAAAATGGCTCAAAAAATAATAAATAAATACTGTTTTCTCGGGACGATAGAAGTGTATTTTTATCATGAGCATAGCCAGAAACTTCACTTTTCTTTTTTTTTCGGGGAACGGCTAGACACATGCACGTTCCTGTGGCGCGCGCACACTATATCTCTATATATGATTAGCGCAACAAATTACTGCACCATCCGGACAGGACGGTGCAGTAATACCGCAAATATGCGGTATATCACTGAGGTGTATAAACAAGAAGAAGAACCTCCCAGCTGGCTAACAATGTTAGAGGAATTGTGCAACCTGAAAAAATTTTAATGTGAGCACTTCGGATCAAATATTGGTCCAAGTGTATTTTATCATTCATGTTTCTGTGTCAACACCTGTAAAGAAAAACAGGTAATAAAGAAAAAAAAACAAATTACTGCACCATCATCATCAGTTGTTCATCTTATCCATCTGTACGCATCATCATTGAAGAACTTCTTCAATCAATTAATCGTCACCATTGTAGCCCGGCTGGCGATACTACACGCCTAGTTAATCTTCCATATTTGAGGTAAACAAACATTAACGAGAAACAAACCGTATTACGGAATATGAATTAAGCTATATACAGACATGTACTCCACGGTACCTTCCATATAGTCTGCATAAGTCTGCAGACTACTTCCATATAGTCTGCATAACGACTTTTGGTAATCTCATTGTATATACTGTGGCTATATAGACTTGTTAGATGTTTTGCCCTGTCACTATACTGCTGTACGGGTGACCAGAGCTTAGTCAAGCTACGCAAGCGCAGCTTTTTTCTCTGGTCCCCTATTTTCGCAGTGACAATGCGCTGTATTGTCTGAAGCGAAAATAAAATTTGGTTTGATTGATTGAATGATTGATTGATTGATTGATTGATTGATTGATTGATTGATTGATTGATTGATTGATTGATTGATTGATTGATTGATTGATTGATATGCGGACGGTCCTGACTCTGCTACAACTTTTTTATCATTATTTTTTTTAAACAGAACTTCAGCATTCCGATATTGGTACGCTGCAATGCGTGCGAAAACTGCGTCCTCCAGACATATTAAACATGGCCATATTCTCGCGGTAACGAAACGGTGAACAGCAGCGGAGTAGTGCAAAGAACCAGATTTACGGAAGCGAGGAGAGGAGGCGAAACCGTCCCAGCGCCGGGAGTATAGTGCTACAAGCGTCCGCTTCGGCGGAGCAGAGGAGCGGCCGTGGCAGTGGTTACAATGCTCGACCAGCTGAGCCGAAGGTCGCGGGTTCGAATCCCACTGCGGCGGTCGCATTTCTTAGGAGGCCAAACGCGCCAGAGGTCCGTGTAGTAAGCGATGTCAGTGTGCTCCCTCGAGGAGGAACCACTAAAGAGCAAAACTACTTTTCGCGCAATTTGTAAAGTATACAATTTCGCAATCCTGAAAACACCACTTTGAACAGCGATGCGACGCTTGGTACAAGGCGAGAAAACGTTCGAAAAAAAGAAAACGCAGGTGGAGACACCGCCGTGAGATATCTGCACCAAACACCGTGACGCAGCAAATTTTGGAAGGCGTCTAATAGGTCCTGCAAAGCTTCTTCTCGATAGAAATAAAGTGCATTGTCGTCTGCGGGTTCCATAGAGCTGGAATACGAAGTCTCGGAAAATTTCACTGAGCGAATGTCCTAAAATACGAAAAATTCAATTTATTTATTTATTTGTTTATTTATTTATTTATTTATTTATTTATTTATTTATTTATTTATTTATTTATTTATTTATTTATTTATTTATTTATTTATTTATTTATTTATTTATTTATTTATTTATTTATTTGCAATACTGCCAGTCTTTACTGAGACAATAGCAGGTGGGCACTCTGTACAGATGCTATGATTGCTCATCATGGTAAAAAAAAACTGTAATACAGAACATAAAACATTTTTGAGATCTGTCACGTCACGCGCCGGGTATTTCGGCGCGAAATTTGAAAACGATGTTTCTGCCTTGATTTTTCTCCGCTAGTAATGAGCTTATGACAGCGGAACTTGCGGCATTACAATTCTGGGAGTGTAGTTTATCACTGTCTAAACCAAATCAATGTTTATCTTTGTTGTTCCTTTACAGGAGCCACGATATACGGTCACCCAACAATTTGTAGTTACTACGCGAAAACTAGGAATAAGAGATATATGACGATTAAGTTCTTCCGCAAATTCTGCGGAGGGCAAGTGCGCGCAGTCGATGGAGGCGGAAATGTTGTAGGCCCGTGTGCTCAGATTTGACCACACGTTAAAGAACCCCAGGTGGTCTAAATTTCCGGAGCCCTCCACTACGGCGTCTCTCATAATCATACGGTGGTTTTGGAACGTTAAACCCCACATATCAATCAATCAATCAATCAATCAATCAATCAAGTGGGCGCAGTGTGCCCTAAAGCCGATTACAGAGTTCGGCTGCGGACGGTCATCAGAAGGTCAGCCGCATATTGCTCCGCAACCATTCGGAAAACAACGAACTTTCCACGCATAGTCGACTGTTGACGACGCCAATGTCGGAAGACAAATAAACAATACAACCCGTTGCTCCCTTAATGAGAGAGCACCCCCACTCCAAGTTATCGGCGTTATCTAACAGGGTATCATCTCGTCAGCAGTTTACCGACACGATCGCAAAGCGTGATATATCTCTCCGAGCGAGTGTTGTCGTTTCAGCGCATTAAGTCACGCGCATAATAGCGGCCAGACCTACGTAAGAACGATCACTGGCAGTCCGAACGAGTCACCACGAGCACCTGATTTACTTCGCAGAAATTCACAAAAACAAAAGGCCGCCTTACACATCGCTTCATCTGGGTAGTCTGATGAGCGGCCGTTATCAGTGAACTCAGCGCACGCGAGCAAATCAGTTTAATCTAACCATCACCGAAAGATGAAAGTGACTAAATTAAAAGCGGCCGTGATACTGTTATTAACACAGCAAATGAAATTGAGTACCTGCCAAGAGTGAACGCGTGTTCCTAATCACGTGAGACACGGCACGTTATTCGTGGTAACAGCATATTCCTTTGGGTATGTTGTTGTTGTTATATGGGGTTTAACGTCCCAAAACGACCTTATGATTATGAGAAACGCCGTATAGTGGAGGGCTCCGGAAATTTCGACCACCTGAGGTTCTTTAACGTGCATCAAAATCTGAACACACGGGCCTACAACATTTCTGCCTCCATCGTAAATGCCAGCCGCCGCAGCCGGGATTCGATCCCGCGACCTGCGGGTCAGCAGCCGAGTAACTTAGCCATAGACCACCGCGGCGGGCCGTTTGGGTATACGTTAGTGGCTCATTTAAAGGCTTACAGCGAGGGGCATTGCCAGAAATATTTTTCCGGACAGGTTTCAGCCGTCCTTTGTGCATGATCATGTGCGTGTTTGTATGTACTCGCGAATATATGCACGTGCAAAATTGAAAAATTTCGGAGAGGGGGTGGCAGCCTCAACCTCCCCGTCCTCCTCAACCCCACACCCAACACAAGAGGCACAAAAAATGACGTCAATGTACGATGATGTCATGGGCCTCCAAAACTTGTGACGTTATAATGACGTCAATATAACGTTACATACGGCATCTCCTCGTATTTCCTGCGATTTGCCCATTATACTTTCGCATTCCGTAATACTTCTTGGAGCAGCGGCCCACTGCCGCCATCGATAGGGCTATATATATACTTTTTATCGCATGACACGCGCAGCAGCCGATCCTCGTGACGTAACGGTGCTCCTAGAAGCGGTGACATCAGTGTCACGTGTAGGGAGTATTCACGTGACGTCATTTCGCTGTATAATTCAAGGCTTCACTGTTCTGGAGATAAGCAGATCAAGGTAAAAAAAAACACGCTTTTCACTGTGCTGCAGTGGTTGCCCGACAAAATGGCGGCCACAATGACGTCAGAGCATACTCCCTTTGCGAGGCAATTACGAAGGACAAAAAAAGATAAGAAAACAAACGGGGATGATTGAAAACATTGCTCCGAAAACCGCGATACGAAAAGCCGACTATCGCTGTGTAATAGACACAATGTAAGGGGATAACCTACTGCCATACACTCATGCGTTATCAGGTAATGCAAGCCGCGTCAACACGGGTACACTATAACGACAAGCGCAGATAATAAATTATTCAGCCTCAATAATAGGCCGATAAAGCGAAAGGCAGGCTACAACGTGACTTGGTATGTCCCGTTGTAGTCTGCTTATCGCTTTATCGGCCTATATCCAACTTACTTGTGTCGCTATAGGTGATACGACCTTGACCCTAATCACACAAACACCTATCAGCTCCAACACGTACGCATCCATGGTGCGCACAGATAACAAAGGAACGCATCGATATCTCACGTAACGCATTATGCCTACACTTTTCATGTCAATGTCGGTTTCAATCGTATTGGCAGTTAGAATAAATGAACAGCGGTTATCAGCTTGACGCTAGCCCAGACGCGTGTCACGTCACGCAGTATCTGTATAGTGAGCTGTATAGATAGTATTCGTTAATGGCAGAGCCTTAGGTGCAAGTTTAAACGTCAAAGGCGATAGTCGCCGTCGACAAAAATGATCGAAGAAAAAAAAATCATCACGCGACGACGTCACCCCGCGGCGTTGTCATGACGTCACGGGCGTCAATATCTGTGTCGTCATAACTAAGGTACCAACACGTCACTCTGACGTCTTATCACGCGGGGTCGCGTAACGACGCAACAACAAGGCATCGTCGCTTGGCGAAAGGTGGGCCGATCCAGGAGGTAATGCAAAACGACGTTGGGTGCGGAATGCTTGCAATTTATCCGATCCCGGAGGCCACGCGAAATCACATTGAGTGCGGAAAGCTTTCGGGGGCGGCCGGGGTCAATACGGTCAATTGATAAGAACAAAAAAAAAAGATGGCTTGCACCTTCAAGTCGTCTCAGGCAGATGCGTAAGGTACAGTGCAAAGCTAAACTTTCATGCTTGCCACTGTTGTCGCATTTGTATTGTTTTTTTTTACTTTGCGGCGCTGGCTCTTTAAGTGCAAGTAGGCTATACCAACAAGCTTTAACGATAGCATTAACCGTTATTGTGACAGCGGGCCTAACACGTGGTGGCCAGAGTTTCAAAAGGTTGTGTTGTCTTCGTCGAAGTTGTCTCGTCGTCCTGGAGTTTCAAGTTTGAAATGTATAACGATAATCGAAAGATACACTGCCTAAGTGAAGGTACAACATTTACAAGAAGAGGCTCAAAAGTAAGAACTTTTTTCTCCCATAAAAACCGGAAAAAGAAAGCTTAGTAAACACTGGAATGTATTGCTTATGCAGGTTTGAACCGACTCGTGTTAGATTTAGAAAAGTTAGTAGTTTACGCCATACGACAGGTGGTGTCACTGTGGGCGCACCAGCGGGCAGTGACATCTAGTAGTTGGATCCCCGATTGAAGTGAATACATGACAACACGTGGGAGGGGGGGAGGGGGGTAATGAACGTTATGACGACGGGGTCGCATCTGCGACGACAGGTTCACACATGCAATGGCAGAACAAAAAACTAACATTTAATCGAGTTCGGGGCATGAGACGCACATAAATACTAAAGAAAGTTGACGAGTCAACGGCTTCTGTCGTAGCTCTCTATATAGGTAGAGCATCGGACGCGAAATTGGAAAGTTGTGAATTGGAATTATACCGAGGTAATGGGTGACTTTTCGTCCACTTCAAACACTTTCAAATCAGGTCAGGACTCACTATACTACTTTTAAAAACAACAAAGCTCCCTACGCTTTCTTTAGCTTTACTGTCAGTTGATTTTTATCGGTTGTGTCTATAACAAAGCAACACACAACCAATAACGTTATCACACCATAATAACATCACCTGCTACCTGACGCCGACAGGCAAAAAAAAAAAAAGACTGTTCAAAAAACAATGCGAACAGGCGGCACTGACTGACGCTTCCACGTTTAAATCTACACATTGTCACAAGGTATACGGAAGAAGTAAATAACAAATGCCCACTATATATACCCTATAAAGTGGACAGGGCATGCCCACCACCGTAGCTTAGTGGTAGATCGAGCGTCGGGACGCGTTATTCGAAGGTCGCAGGTTCGGATACTGCCACTGGCAAGTCGTATCTTCGTCCACTTTTTTCTCTCTTCCGATTTACATTAAAATCCCTTCTAATAGCATCCCCCACACTTTGAGTGACAACATTTTCTCTAAGTACTCATCAATATTATTACACCATGTAGTACAAAGTCCAAACATCAAAAGGACCAAATGAATCGTCCTATGTGTTACCAATGGCCTCCAAAGCTATAGCGTAACGCAAAATGCGTCAATGAGTTGCGATTAATCAATCGTTAGTATGCGTGTCCTATATTCAGTATCCCCAAATAGTGATCATAAACATGATTGATTGATATGTGGGGTTTAACGTCCCAAAACGACTATATGATTATGAGAGACGCCGTAGTGGAGGGCTCCGGAAATTTCGACCGCCTGGGGTTCTTTAACGTGCACCCAAATCTGAGCACACGGGCCTACAACATTTCCGCCTCCATCTAGTGAACTTAAACAGTATATTATCCACAGTATAGCGGTCCTGCATGTGCTGCGCCTGGGATCACTTCCGCGTCCCGAGCTCTTCTTAAATACGCGAGGAACAGCGCCACCGTACGACGGTCGCCTCACTGCGTTGACGGCGAAATCCGACGCACGCTCCCGCTGTGATCCGGTTTAATCCCGCCGGCGCCCGTTCGAGCGGGAAGACGGAAGCAGCGGCGTTGGACGTTTTGGCGTATACGTTGGTAACCGGTGCGCGCCGCGTTGCAGTATTCATCGCTTGCAAAGCGTTCACGTTACCCAACTCGGATGCTAGTTAAACGTGCGCGTTTAGTAGGCGGAACGCTTTGTTTAGCCCGAAATCAACAACACCGCGTTACATTATATGGCTGATGATATATATATATATAGCTATCACCCGCCCTTTAAAGAAGCGCGATTAAAACATACGCACGAACTACACTTCCCTGTATCTTGCAGCATTATGTATTACCGATAGCGAGCACAACATACTCTGCTACGCCAGAGCAATAAAGCTGTCCCAGCTTCAAGAAGCGATCACCGCAGGACCAGAGTTGTGTTTACAAAAAGTGGTTTACGATTTTGAGTACTTGGTACTCTATTATGGGAGAGCATAGAGCCGTCCAGACTTCACACTTGGAGGGGGGGGGGGGGGGTTGAAAAAGTGGGTGACAATTTAGAGTACTTGGTACTCTACTATGGGAGAGCATTGAGCCGTCCATACTTCACACTTGAAGGGGGGGGGGGGGGGGGGTTCGAAAAAGTGGGTAACAATTTAGTGTGCTTGGTACTCTACTATGGGAGAGCATTGAGCCGTCTAGACTTCACACTTGAAGGAGGGGGGGGGGGGGTCGAAGAAGTGGTGAACGATTTAGAGCACTTGGTACTCTACTATGGGAGAGCTTAAAGCCGTCCCGTGAGGGTGATGTCACGCCAATTCTCCACTTTTAAGCACCGACGCGTCGTGGCGTGGAGCAACAAGAATTGGTAACTTTTTATGACCTGCGTATATGCGCGAGAATCCAAAACAAAACTTGACTAAAAATTTCATCTGAATCGTTAAAAAATAACCTTGAAATAATTGGAACGATGCACAGCTTGAGCAAAAGCGTAAATCTCTTAACTTATCCTTTACATCTGCGCAACAACACGCGAAGGAATAGATGCCACATACGGTAGATATATCCATTCGTATCTGAAATTTTGCGCGGAGAAGTTCTGCACGTGGATCTCAATAGTGCTTTTAAGCGTGCGCGCGTGTGTATACGTGTGTGTGGACCAAAAAAAATTGCCCGCAGCTTCCCTCGGGGGAACACTGAGGAGGATGCGGACCATATAATTGGTTAACGGGGTGTTAAAGTGCGACTTACTTGGGTCGATGGCTAAATTGGTTAACGTGGTTGTGAAATGGGGTGTTAAATTGCGACTTACTTGGGTCGATGGCTAAATTGGTTAACGTGGTTGTAGGAGGGGGTGTTAAATGAGTGAACACGTACACACGTATGCGAAAGGGCGACGCTGGTCGAAGGGACGTCGATCATTGTGTTTGTGGATTCGTTGGAATTCATTTCACCGCGACCTTGGACGTCGACGCGCCGTACAAACCAACCGACGAGCGGCAACTGAGCGAGCGAGCGCCGACCTTGAGTATATATACAGCACGACGGCGCATGCACTGTCAGCTGTTGAATGTTCTCGAAGCGCGACGCCACATGCGCGTCCACTGGAGAATCAGGAGAATTGTAGATGTCGAACGCGGTGTGTAGAGGAGGAAGGGTGCACAGATGGTGGAGGAGTGAAGCGCGCGCGGTGTGTAGAGGAGGAAGGGATGCACAGATGGTGGAAGAGTGGGCGACGGCGCGACGGCGCATGCGCGCGCGTCAGCTGTCGAATGTTCAAGAAGCGGTGCGGACGGCGCGGACGGCGCGGACGGCGCACTACAAGGCGCGAGTATAAGATGCTCCGCATCTAAAAGATCCTTGTTGCTAACCGAACCTCTTTCCGGCGGCAAGTTGCCTTCCGTTCGCATTTCTTCACGACGGTTTCAAGATTGCAAGCATTGTACCCAAAAACTTCCGGTCGCCTCATTTAACAGTTCCCAACGTCTAAGCTGAAAGCACGTTTTCAATTTTAATTTTTTTTCTAGTGTAAGGAAAGCCTCCCTTGGTTTTTCAGATAAAAGGAACGTCCGTAAAGTTCAAGGGATTTTTTTATAATTTTATGTGGCTCAAAAAACATTTATCTGAATATATTTTGTCAAATAAGGGAACGAAATTGTAGAAAATCAGCAGGCTATTTTCTAAAGCTTTTCTTGCCCACCGATGCTATTAGGGCACATCGGAGGACAAAACCGGATGTCATCAATAGCCTCTGTTTGTAAACAGTGAAAGGGTCTATACCACAACTACTACAGCGCGCAATTAAAGTATCCCATACCTTCATTGGTTTCATTATCAGCTAGTTATCATGTAGTAGTAGTAGACATATCACAGCATATCCACGGAGTAAATGATGATGAGCCGGGCGAAGCGTCCGTCCATGTCAAACATTCTACCCAGCGCACCCAAAACGTGATATCGGGCAGGCTATGGACTGGCGCCGGCTACAAAATAACACTTACCGCATTACCGCAATCTATTTATCCTCAACAAAATCCACCCAACGCAGTTCGTCTGTGCGTTCATTACTCCGTCCATGCTTCCATCCATGCTTCCATCCGTCCGTCCGTGCTTGCGTGCGTCCGTCCTATTGCACGCAATTCTATAGAAGCAACGCCATCCAGGAAATGAGACGAGAAATGGTGGTGAGACTGATGACGCAGCGCCATCTATTTACAGATCGGGAGATACTGCCCGTTACGCCTGACGCAGGACATTGTTAGACTAAGAGGAGCTCCGCTCCTAAAACATTAATGTACTAGAAGTTAGAGCGAAAGTGGGTGGGTCCCCTAGTCCAGGGCCGCACTAGCCTTTGCTGCTGGCTGGGCCTGATAGAGCAAAGTAACTTGGCTCTCTCGCTCCTTGCTCGCAAGCCACACCTCCCACTGTCTCTCAAATGGGTTTCTCCCTAATAAGAATGAATTAATTCCGGGTGGCCTAAGTCTACACGTCCACGTTATGCAGGTGAGAGATGGCCGCTCCCTACACCAGGGACATGTGTCCCTGTACTGCGTTGGGTGGATTTTGTTGAGGATAAATAGATTGCGGTAATGCGGTAAGTGTTATTTTGTAGCCGGCGCCAGTCCATAGCCTGCCCGATATCACGTTTTGGGTGCGCTGGGTAGAATGTTTGCCTTTCTTTGGGTCTCCAGGATGTCGTGCAGAGTGGCTGGAGGTTCTTCGAGAGTCGCAATCGGTGCTCGAATGTTAATCACCCAAGCTATACCATCTGCCCTCTCATTACCACTAGACCTGACAGAGTGATATTAGATGCGAAGTAACTATTTGACTCACGTGTGTAACGCCGTACGCCGGTCAATATGAACGCGCCGCAACGCGTTACCCTCGCCGCAGGTGTTGGAGCGGTACCAAGTAGGTCAAGCCGCAGCTGCGTGTCGACGAATCGCTCCCCTCCCATGTTTCCCTCTCAGGTGCACGCTGATGTCACTCTCCCTCACCCTCAGCACACTTACCGCAGCGCCCGCCGCTGCCGGCTCCTCCGCCCGCTCGCAACACACTTCTCTTTCGATTCACCCTCTCCACAACCCGCCACGTTCAACCGCATGTTGCTTCAAATTGTTCTTCCAGCACCCACGTCGACGCCTGTTTCAACCGGGTCAACGCCATGCGCACTACTGCTGCTTCACGTCCCATCAGTGTTCCCTTCGGGAAGATTGTCCAAAAAAGTTTGTTCAATGCGTGTTCCTAGGATTTTCGCAGTAATTTTCGATACAGCTCCAGTAAGGTATTGACGGCATGCTGACTGCGAGTCCTATAGATAACTATATGGCGTCCTGGGTCTTGTATTCGGCATCGTAAGGTTGGTGCGAAACAAAGAAACGAGCCCTCACGAGTTCAGTGTGCATTCTGAAGTCTTTCAGGAAGATGTGCACCTTTTGATGTGGTTTCGGAGTTTCAATTTTGGATATTCATATTGTTTATAGTTGTTCGCTTTTTAAAAAAAAATGGGTAATCGAGGTGGCACCCTCACGTCTCCAAATCTATCCAGGTAACACGGAACAGAACAGACACCGCGAGAGGGCGTTGATTGGTCTCACGCTGTCGTCACACGCGCACACACAACGGCACGCTCAGCAGCCATCACGTGATCGACCGTGGCCCAATGAGCTTGCACACACGGCTAGCGAGGGGAGGGTCGATGACGCTGTCGTCGCCCGTGCGCCCTTACGTATACGTCTTTCGCCGCCGTCGCACGCATCGAACAAAAGAAAGAAGCCGGCAGGGGGCGCGACCACCGCGCCGAACGCGTAAAGAGGAACGGCGCGTGCGGAGGTTACAGTGCGCGATTGAGGTCACCGGGCGATGACGAGCACGCGTTGATATCGTTAACCACCATCGTCGACGTCGTGACAACCGACGCGCAGGTCTCAACAAACGCGCCGATTCGACCGCTTTGAAGAATCACAAAACTGTCAGCCTTGCCCTCGTGAGATTGATTATACGCCAAACAATTAAGAAAGATCAGATCGTAAACCACCGTCTTTTATCATGCCAATCTATTTATTTTTTTATTTATTTATTTATTTATTTATTTATTTATTTATTTTTTTATTTATTTATTTATTTACAGTACCTTACAGAGCCCTCGAGGGGCATTGTGTAAGGGGGGCGGTACAGATAATATGTTAGAAAAATACATATACGTAATATCTACACATACATGGGCAAATAATGAATATAATAGAAAATGCAGTTCTACTTATGAACATGTAAGCAAAATACATACTAGAAAAGTGAGTTACAGTATGTGAAGGTGAAATACAAAAATAACTATTATGACAGTAACTACAACCTAGCAATAGTGCAAAAACATCGGCAACAGTCCTAGAAACACTGATCAGCTTACTCTGAGCAGAGTAAAGACTCTGGTCTGATAGATCAAGCCTGCAGTGCGGCCGCTGCAAGCGAAACCCTAAACTGAACCCCCCCCCCTCCCCCCGCAAGCCAAGATCCTCCGACTACTCGGAGCTTTTCCGCAGAAAACGTACACTGACTCAATTGTCTTTTTCGCTACCAGCGGTGTATAGAAAAGTTGATTTCAAAACATATTTTTTTTCAACATTTCCTGTAGATAACACCAAAATATATAGTATAACATTGCCTAAAGTATAACGTCCCAAAACGACAATCTAATTATGAATGACGCCGTAGTGGAGGGCGACAGAAATTTCGAATACCTGGGCCCTTCAGACGCGCGCTCAAATCGCCCAGTAAACGGTGTCATCTCGTCTCCTTGGAAACGCTAGCGCTGCAGCCGACATCGAACCCTCGACCTTCAGTTCAGCGGCCGAGCATCGTCACACCTAAGGCGAATCATATTTCTCGGGTGAGTCTGCGTGAACTCCCCCCCCCCCCCCCACCTTTTTTTCTATGCCGGCATGTACCAACAAGTGCGAACGTCCAATAGATTCAAGATTCCGGAACAACCCGGCACCTTCAGTATAAAAGTAGTGACAGTGTTCATGTCCCCAGTTCTGCGCGTTTTGCTAGAGTGAAGAACAGTACCTTCACAACGCTTACAATCTTCCTTTTTCCCGGTTGCGGAAAACTGTTCATCAGTCCACAGCTTCCTATGTTGCTATCACACTAGAGGGAACTCTGGCGCTATATCTATGGGAGCTGCAACGCTCGGCGCTTCAGCCAGCGTGGGACTGACGGGTAGTACATGGATTTGTCAAATCTTCGTCCTTTCGGCTCCGTTAGGCTTCGAGTGGCTTGGAGCAGGCGTTTTGTCACGCGTGACGACAATCGGCAAATGTTCAGCGTTCGCAGTTCACCAACTTAGCCTTTCATAGGCTCACCAATTGAAATCGCTTTGCGAAGCTCACAACGGTCCGCTTTGTTTTTATTGATATGATATATAAGGAGATGTTGGCGCACCATTATGGCGCCGGCTACTCCTTAGCCGTTGATTGAAACTTGAACACGTATCTTGAAGCAAAACATACAAAGCAGTGCATGGAAAATAGAAAACTCGCGCACAGATATGCAAAGACACACTTATACGCACATATCACAATGGTAAGTAAATGTTCGAAAGTCAATGTAAGAAGTCTCTGGAAATGTCCCTCGTTATTATTCGGTCCACCAGCACAAAACAGCAAAGCACACGTCTGGTCCTTATAAAGATGCATTCGCTGGTATGTACATAATAGTCGACACGTCATTCATTTCACAACACACACGTGATGGGTGTCACATGATACTGTACATAATAAGTACATGTGTTACAAATGAAAGTTTGTTCTTTGTTAATACTTGTCTGCAATCCCGCTGTCTTGTAAAAAACGAGTAAATGCTTTTAAAGCGTGGGACTGTAAAACTCCAGTTGGTCACGGGCCCAGAAGTTTTTTCATGCTAAATGGTCTGCGGTCCAATGCGAACAGTTCGCACTTAAGACGGCGTCTCGGCGTGTCATGATGTGGACAGTCTATGAGAAGGTGACAGACGTCTTCATCTATAAATCCACATTCGCATTCGGGAGTTTCAGCTCTGCCGATTCTGTGCAAAAAATGTTTTGTGTATGCGGTGCCTAGCCTCAATCGGTGAATTAGAGTTTCCATCCTTCTATCTAATGCCAGCGTAATTTTGAATTCAATGAATGGATCAATGTGATATAAATCGCAGCTCTTTGTAGTTTGGTCAAACCAAGCAGTTTTGCTCATTCTGAAAGTTGTATTCTTTATAATACTACGCAATTCATTTTTCGAAATTGGTAAAGAAACAGTAACGTCTTTACGATGTGCTTGTCGTGCTGCTTCATCGGCAGCTGTGTTTCCAGGAATGTTGCAGTGGCCAGGTATCCACTGGAATTTGATCTCATGTTGCGCCTTCTTTGCTTTGGTGAGCTCCTTCAGCGTTTCGTATGTCATACTATCACCTATTACTGTCCTGTTTGTACTGGAGAGTGATCTTAATGCGGCCTGTGAGTCACTGAAAAGTACCCATTTTCTAGCGTCTGCTACCGAGTTTATAAACTTTAGAGCATACAGAATAGCGAAGAGCTCAGATGTAGTAGATGACGTCATGCGGCATAATTTAAACGATTCTTGAATATTGAGCTGTGGTATGATAAATGCCGATGTTGAAGACGTTGTAGTACTTGAGCCATCTGTGTAAATATGTATGTACCCTGGATACCGCATGTGTATCTGATAAAGCGCTAGTTGTTGAGCAGCTTGGATGAACATGTCTCTCTTTCTGATAGTGCCATCCACTGAGAATTCAATGCTTGGTATTACAAGCAGCCATGGAGGATAGTCCATTTCAGAGCTCCAAAATTCATTTCTGGGTAATATATGTACATTACTCTGTACATCGTTATGAGCATTGCTTTTATCTATGCTCATAACGATGTACAGAGCAATGTACGGTCCGCTTCTTGTATTCGAAGCGAAACCACAACACTACAATAAACAAATCTACAAATGCGTTCGAAGCCCGGAAGCACGAATACTAGGAAAATCAATGTACTATACCGATTGCTCCCACGGTGGCTGAGCGATCGCAGCGCCAGAGTCCCCTCTATAGTATATAGCTTTAGGAAATTGTATGGATCAATCCATCTTCTATAGTGACTCCCGTTTCTTTCTTCCTATCGTTGGCCCTCGCTGCAAAACTCGTGCACAGTCGCGTCAACAGATCCGACAGCTCACGTGCACATACAAGAAGCCACCATCAGTGTACCCGAAAAAAAGCCAACATTGCCAAGGGCTCCCTTTGAAAACAGGCGTATAGCTCCAGCTTTGATCCGCGAAAGCACGTCGCCAGCAAAAACACACCAGGATATAAGCAAAAAAAAAAAAACACCGCAGACTTTGAAGCGCGGGCGAAGCGCGCAGTGATAGAATTTTAGAACCTGGCGTTCGCGAAAAAAAGTCACTCTCAAGTCACCCGAAGTATATATGCGCCGCGGAAAGCTCGAAGCACCTAAATCGGAATACCTGTTCTTTGCGAGAAATAAGTAAACGAAATAATGCGCCGTTGGCGAATAGGTAAAACGTGCGAAAAAACTAAATGTGTGGGAGCCACTGGAGGTCTACGCGACAACATCACTCTCGAGTTCAAAAAATAAAAAAAAACTGGCGAGCGATAGGAACGTGACAATCGCGCAGGATTTCGATATATATATATATATATATATATATATATATATATATATATATATATATATATATATATATATATATATATATATATATATATATATATATATATATATATATATATATATATATATATATATATATATATATATTCGCGTGGTGACACGGGCGCGCCGACGTCGACGAATGCTATCTCCAATGCTGCGAATTTATGACAAATGAGGCTGGAATACCGAAAGAGCGTAAATAAAATATATGAAACGTATACGGCGGCTTCCTCTGCAGCTTCGAACGAGCGAGATATTGGAATACCCGAGCCACTTGCCGAACTTTTTTTTTCGATTTGTGTTCTTTCTACATGGTTTCTTTCTGAACGCGCGCTGGCGCAAATGAGATGAGACCGTTGTTGCTAGGGGTAATTTATGGTGTTGCCGTACATTCTATAGAGCTTTCACATGCACCTTGCATGCACCGTGAAGTACTATAACGTTCAGTTGATGTTCCTGGACGGTGTAACAACGGATCAGTTCTTGTTCTTCAAGTTGTAGTGGTCGTTGTTGTTACCGATGGTGGTGGTATACTGCTATAGTGTTGTTGTTGTTCTGCTGTTATGCTTGTGGTGGAGGTGTTGCTGCAGTGTGGTGATGTACGGTGTTGTTATTATTGTGGTGTCCCTGGTTCTTTCTTGTTGTTGTTGTTGTTGTTGTTGTTGTTGTGCTTTTGCGGCGTTGTTGTTCATCTAGTGGTGCGTTGTTGCGTAGCGATGGTGCCGCTATTTTTGCGGTGCTATAGTGTTGCGTCATTGCTATGGTTTTATCAAGTTGTTGGGTTGACGCCCTTAATTGTTGTGGTGTTGCTGCTCTTACCCATGATGGCGCTATTCTCGAGGTGTTGTGTTACTGATATGAAGTTACGGTTGTGGTTTTGTTGCGCTGTATTCCTTGTTGTGATGTTGGTGACTTATTGTGACGGTGGTGTTCCTTGTTTCCGAGAGTGCATGTCAATTCACTGTACGACCGCAAAAAAATAATAAATCAAATAAATTACGTATCGACATCCTGAAGGCTCCAGCCATCGTTAACAATCAATAGCAGGGCAGTCCCGATGCCTCAGTGGTTACGGCACGCGATCGGAGAGTTCGATCCCAAAAAGCGCGGCGATCGCATTTGCGATGGAAGCGAAACGCATAGCGGCCCGAGTGCTGTGCGACATAAGCGCACGACGTTGAAGCAGCTGCCAGGGGCGAAAATGATCCGCAGCCTTCCACTATACACACGGCGCCCCTTATAGCTCGTGTCGTATAGGTATGCTAAACCTCGTAAACCGAACCAGCTATAACTAGCATGAAACCGAACCAATCTCTTCACGTACCAAACCAATCTCTTCGAGTGGGTGACAAAGAGTCGGCTACCTCACCAACGAGCTGCGGTGGCAAACATCATTTCGCAAGTAAGTGAATGGCGTCGTCATCTGATAGGCGACGGATGACCCCCCCCCCCCCTCCGCGTTGTGCGAAATGTCGCGCAGATACCCCGTCGCGTTCGACGTGTCATTGTGCCAGTGTGCGTGGGTCGCATGTGATTTGTCACGTGCGCATGACGTGTGACATGCCACTAGTGTGTGTGTGTGTGTGTGTGTGTGTGTGTGTGTGTGTGTGTGTGTGTGTGTGCGTGTGCGTGTGCGTGTGCGTGCGTGTGCGTGCGCGTGCGTGTGTGCGTGTGCGTGTGCGTGTGCGTGTGCGCGTGTGCGTGTGTGTGTGTGTGTGTGTGTGTGTGTGTGTGTGTGTGTGTGTGTGTGTGTGTGTGTGTGTGTGTGTGTGTGTGTGTGAATCCGGAGTTTGCAATCGAGCGAGTCGCCTAGTCTCCTCCGTCCGGCAAAGCGTACCCGCGATGCAAGGGTCGTCATGACCACAAAAACGAAAGATCGTGTCCAAGTGTACCTCGCTAGACGAGCGTATACAAAGAAGGAAAAACGGACTGTGTCCAGTGGCTTCATGATGCGCGGTGTTTAAGCGTATGCGACAAACGTAACAACTTTATATCATGCAGTTTTTTTTTTTAGTCCGGGCTAACATATGTACATGGATATCACGTTGACAAGCGATGGATATCATACGCCGGCACAGTCAAGCCGTATTGCTCTGAGGGTGATAAGGCATTCGGATGTCGCAGTTTAGAGGTACACAGACGCAGTAGTCCTTCCACCCCATCGGCCCTGAACCTCGGTTATTAATTATCACAAGATGGGAACCATGACGAAGTATTTCATGCAACATGAACTTTGACGATATCATTACTCTATATTTACCTTAGTTTTTCTTATTATATCTACTGGTTATTTTTTAATTTTACTATCTTATTTTTCTATATATTATCATGGCCATTAAAAAGTTATTGATGTATAACAGAGGACTCTGATGACAGCGTTTGTAAATTGTTATCGTCTATCAACACGGGTGAATATTACGTTTTGATCAGTCCCATTTGTTAAATTTTATCGTTTAGTATACTTCTTCGAAAATCTGAGCCTCGGAAGGCCCTCATAAGGAGTGAGCAATACTTACATTAATGCATTTGTGAACATAGTGTAAGAAAACACAAACAGTATTCGCACTTCGCCATTGCGTTTTATGCGAGGAAGCTGTTCCCACATTACGATAAGAAAAACATATGTGCTTACAACCTTTTACATGACTCGGCGCATGTTAAAGTGCATATTTCGCATGTTGCATTATTGCACACATAAGCAACCTTTACATGACTTCACACGACTCAGCGTTATGTACGTTAAAAAAAACTACACTGTAAGAACAATTTCGCGATATAGCAAACTAACCATTTCCGGGAATTATACGAAAAATAGACGTCGATCTTAGCAGTGCATGCCTACCCAATTTCTAATTTCACTTATACTCAACACGCGCCAAGGAAAACGTGCATGCACGAATACATACATACATACATACATACATACATACATACATACATACATACATACATACATACATACATACATACATACATACATACATACATACATACATACATACATACATACATACATACATACATACATACATACATACATACATACATACATACATACATACATACATACATACATACATACGGACACGCCAAGGAAACTATAAATTACATATTTACCGCGTCGTTTCCTTTCACCCACTTGTCTCGGGTACCGTACTCCAATAGATACAAAACACCCAACTTTACAGTCGATGTTAAATCGTTTCTCACGCACTCGATCATGAAATATGAGCGGAGGCAGTAAACAAACATTTATCGTCTCGTCTTCTCAGCACGCGCGCTCAAAGTACCCGCAAGTAGACTGGCACTCTGCAGGAGGTTCGCGAGCCGCACACCATACTCTAGCGAAACTACAAAAAAATAAAAGAAAATGACAATACAAATGTCCTAAACACTGCCAGATCGCAACGAGACAGACACAAATATATATCGTTCCTGATAGACTCAAGGGAGGCCACGAACTATACGTCTTTTTCGCGAAAGCCTGAAAGAAAAGAATAAAGCAAATAATAACAAAGAGACATTGCAGCACTCGACCCGAGAAACGCGCCAGTCTACGGCCCGGCTGCATGCTAGCCTCTCCGAACGAACTAGCCGAGCAGAAAGTGGTGGCATAAATAACGGCTAGCGAGATGGGAGATCTGGACAACACTATAGGGGTATTTGTTAGCAGCACGCTTCGGGCTATATTCTCTGGAGTTATTTGTCTATGCCTTCCTTGATGGTCGCAGTCGTCCGCTAAACACACACACACACACACACACACACACACACACACACACACACACACACACATATATATATATATATATATATATATATATATATATATATATATATATATATATATATATATATATATACGCCATTTTGTTTACCCAGATGCCTGCGTGTTTTCGTTTCTTTTTCTTTGCCGCAACTTGCATCGCATCGGTGAATAAATTATTCGTAAGGTCGGAATCCGGTGGTGCCCCTTACGTTTTTCTTGACGTAAGGTGTGTGTGTGTGTGTGTTTCGTCATCTGTGTTTCTGTGTTGATGTCAGTGAGTGAGTGTTCACGGATGTGTGAGTGAGAAACAGTTTGTGTAAGGGGGTGGGGGAGAATTGTTGCTTGTTGGCGAGTGTTCACAGCACTTACAGCCCATACACACGTACTGAACACGATAAGTGCCGTAAGTGCCATGCACAAATAAAAGCTCGTCGATGCCTTCCCGGTTGTTTCGGGCAGAGGCGCTGGTGCAACGTTCACGACATCGAACCTCAGGTGGTCTAAATTTCCGGAGCCCTCCACTACGGCGTCTCTCATAATCATATGGTGGTTTTGGGACGTTAAACCCCACATATCAATCAATCAATCAATCAATCAACGTTCACGACATCGTTATCGAACGCCACCGCGCGATGTTTATAGAAATTTCGATAATACCCCAAAAACAAGTGGGCAGTGCCAGTACTGTGGGGAAGTGGCCAACACTTACCATATGGTCTGGGCCTGCCAAATGAACCCAAAATTAACCCTTTTTCCCAACCCCACCAAAGAGGACTGGGAGACGACCCTACTCAATAGCTCCACACTAGAGGAACAGCGAACTCTAGTCCAGCGGGCTCGGGTGGCGGCCTCGACTAATGACGTCCCGGACTAGGTATGTCAACCAGCCCGGTGGGGATAAGGGCTATCTGGCACAGCCAGCATCAATAAAGGTTTTTTCCTCCTCCTCCTCGATAATACATTTTCCCGGATAGCAGACTTCTTTTTTTCCCGCGAATCACTTTCGTTCTTCCTTTTACTGCAGGTAAGAACGAGGTTTACCGCAAACCAAGTGATAACGAAAACCATCGACGAAAACCAACTATTCGTCGCTATAGAACACCTTATCAAAACACTGGCGGGCGAAAAAAAAAAAATAAGCATGTCCACGAAGAAGAGTTAGGGGGGAAAAAGAGTTGTCAAAGTATACTTCTGTTCCGGAGAATCACGCATTATAGTCCCTGTATAGACTATCCCCTTACCCACGCACTAAATACAGGAATCGTGGGGAGCGCCCTCTACAGGGGACAGAAATAATCGCGGGTGACCGAGCGGACTAGCCAAATGCGAAATTCGCGAAAGTATTTTCTGAAGAGTACTATCAGCGTCACATGAAACCGGAACAGTGGTAAGCCTTGTGGACAGTGTAGTGCGCGCCGTCTAGCTGTCAACCTTGACAGCCGCGCGCGCATACTGTTCGGCAGCTCTGCGCATACATGCGTGCCTGTTCGTACACTATACCATCGCGAAGGCTTGCCGCTGTTCGGGTTTCATTTGACGCCGATAGTACGCTCAGTAGTACGCTCGGTAGTACGCTCGGTAGTACGCTCGGCATAGTGTGTGCATCGTCTGGCGTTCTCGCGAAGCACAATGCTAACGAAATGGGACTGCATGCCTTACTTATACGTCTGTGCGCGCTCTAGTGGCGACAGCGATGCAGAACGACGCTGCAGTTGTGCAGGCAGCGGTGGAGCGTGGAACCTTCCAATTAAGTGGGCTTTCGGGAAACCACCGTGCGTGAACAACGCGTAACACGCTGATGCACACATACGCACGTACGCAGAGAGAGAGAAAAAAAAACGCATTAAAAAAAGTCTTAAACGCGTCCGCTCGCTCGCTGCGCCGCCCCGTCACACATGCATAATGTATTTATTTTACCGCGCTCCGGGAGCAACGCGGAAGGAAGGCGCGGTTCTCGGAGGGGGGGGGGGGGGGGATTCTGCGATAAAGCAGCCGTGACGTTCGCGTTTCCACGGCGTGCGCCGC
The DNA here is from genome assembly GCF_043290135.1 of Rhipicephalus microplus. Lineage (NCBI taxonomy): Eukaryota > Metazoa > Arthropoda > Arachnida > Ixodida > Ixodidae > Rhipicephalus > Rhipicephalus microplus. Next base: position 172,028,768 of record NC_134705.1, read on the forward strand.
CTGGCGGACGATTCGAGCATAAGTGGGTTACCGGAGCATCAGGTAGGTAAACACACTGCAATGGCTGGGGCCTATACGCACTGTTGGTTTTGCACGCAGATGTTTCGCAGTACATACATACCTACATCTATCTATCTATCTATCTATCTATCTATCTGTGTGTGTGTGTGTGTGTGTGTGTGTGTGTGTGTGTGTGTGTGTGTGTGTGTGTGTGTGTGTGTGTGTGTGTGTGTGTGTGTGTGTGTGTGTGTGTGTGTGTGTGTGTGTGTGTGTGTGTGTGTGTGTGTGTGTGTGTGTGTGTGTGTGTGTGTGTGTGTGTGTGTGTGTGTGTGTGTGTGTGTGCGCGCGCGTTCGTGCGTGCGTTCGGGGTGTAATTCAGAGCAACAAAAGTCCCGACGACTCAATGTGAAGTTAAAATAGTACAGAAGTTAAAATAATGCAGGTGTAACGATTTTCATCGTAAAGTCGTCAGAGCATTGGAAAGAAGACCTTGCCACTATATACTTTGTTGTATTTATTTATTTTTCTCAGGCGAACGTAGCCCACAAGAAAACCCTAAATATCAGCGCGTCGCTGCCGCCGCTAGAGAACCGAGGACCAGCTCTTCCTGCTGGGAATGGCTCGGGCGTCGGCTGCAAGCCATGGCTACCTGGAATATGTGAAGTAGCCCATGCATGGGCAAAGAAAACGCATGCCTAGTCTTGAAGTAAGCTTCAATTATCTCGCACCCGCAAAACAGCACAGCATTCTCAACGTCATTACGGTGCGTAAAATTGGCTGCGTATTTGCGTGCGTCCCTGCGACTGTCATCGAAAGACGATAGTCTTCGGCCGGACGTATTTTGTCGTGCATAGCATAGCATTTCCAGCGTAGCGTAAGATACAGTCGGGAGTAACACACCGACTAACACCTAAGTGTTCATGCTGCGCCTCATGCAGACGTGCGTAATATTTCCTTTTTTTTTTTTGATCGATATTTTCACGAGTATGAACACAGCCACTAGTTCAAGATGGCATGGGCGTTCAGCGAGTGGTTAAGCTTTAGCCGGGTGGCTTTGTCGTGTAATAGACAATTTCAAAAAAGAATATAGTCTTTAATATAGCCCCATGTCATGCGCGGTGTGCTATATCACCTTGAACACACCAATCCCTGGTCTCGCCCTCTTTACACACACACACACACACACACACACACACACACACACACACACACATATATATATATATATATATATATATATATATATATATATATATATATATATATATATATATATATATATATATATATATATATATATATATATATATATATATATATATATATATATATATATATATATATATCCTACTTCTGAATTCACATATAAACCCCAAAAAGCGGATGGAGGGACGGCCGCTGTGATAGCTCAGTGGTTAGAGCATCGAACGCGTTATTCGAAGGTCGTAGGTTCGATTCCTGCTCACAGCTGGTAATTTTTTCATCCACTTTTCTTTCTTCTTATATTTACATTCCATTGGTTCTAATAACTTTCCCTGTACATTCCTTGGCATTACTGTCTGTTATATCTCATTATTATTGTGTTAAACCACGGAAATATACGAGCCCTTAGGTATACACTTCTCTCCCTTATATATGGCACCGCGGCGACAATCTTGGGTGGCCCGACACACGCCAAGAACTGAACAGCACGTGATATGAACCGTAGGTGGATGTAGACGGACAGTTGGCTTCGTTCTCAGTGTTGACAGTGGTTCTTCCCCTTTTTTACTTTCTTTCTTTTCTTTCTTTTTTCGTCTTTTTTTCTCCTTTTTTTCCTTCTTCCAGTTCCCTCTCACTCTCGCAAACGTCTTTCAAGGCGAGAGGGACGCGGCAGCAAGGAAGTTTGGAAGCTCATGTCAGTATAACTCATCCCCTGATGAAGGGAGGTCCCCTCCCGAAACTGTTGGGAAATAAATATATTTATCCTTGTTGACAACGCTCCCGTTGTGCCATATCCCATACCTATATATATATATATATATATATATATATATATATATATATATATATATATATATATATATATATATATATATATATATATAGGTATGGGATATGGCACAACGGGAGCGTTGTCTGCCCATACCTATATATATATATATATATATATATATATATATATATATATATATATATATATATATATATATATATATATATATATATATATATATATATATATATATATATATATATAAAAGAAACGCAAAAACACGCGTACGCGCCCGCACGTACGTATACCTTAGGAATGAATGCTTCTTCAAGGCCACACAGAGAGGCCCCGAAGAATGGACGCATAATGAATCGAGCGAGCGCGCAGGCAGACACAGCAGCGGTTTCTCGCAGGCGAAATAAAACGACCACAAGACGCCAAATGGAGGAGAGGGGGACGGAAGAGGGGGGGGATAAGTGCCAAATATAAATGACAAAGGAGCCACGACGCGAAGGCGCGTATACGTTTTGCATGCGTGCTCGCGCGCAGCAGCGAGCAGATGAGAGCCGTTAGCGTATACCGTGTCTGCACTCGTGCAACGGTCTTACAAGCTCGTCTCCGCCGCCTCCGTGCTGCGGTGCGCATAATAAACTGACTACACGCGAAGGACGATGTGTTGGGTCAGTTGGTCTAACAAAGCCGCAAATGAACAAGGTGCGAAAAAACTAACACACATACAGATATGTGAGGTTCAACGTCCCGAAACTATCATATGATTATGAGAGACGCCGTAGTGGAGGGCTCCGGAAATTTCGACCGCCTGGGGTTCTTTAACGTGCACCCAAATCTGAGCACACGGGTCTACAGCATTCTCGCCTCCATCGGAAATGCAGCCGCCGCAGCCGGGATTCGATCCCGCGACCTGCGGGTCAGCAGCCGAGTACCTCAACCACTAGACCACCGCGGCGGGGCAACACACATCCGGAACAACTCCGGAACAACTGAGGGCAGCGGAGGAAAACGGGAAAGGAGGAATGGCTAGTTGGATGTTATTTACGGTAGCGCGTATAACACTGCGTAAACAGACAATTGAGAAGCAACCCAGGAGGAAACAAAAAAAAATTCTAGATTGGAAATGATTGCCCAGGATTAAAGGGGAGTAAAGCCGTGCCTATGGCAAGAAGGCGGCTGCGGCGGCCATCTTTCTAGGGCCATGACAAAGTATCACTGTTCGGCGATCAAGAAAGAAGCTTTTACCTCGCACGCCCAACGAGTTCATTGTGGAAACTTTTTCCGGCCACATAGTGCTCCAAGTGCGTGTTAGTGTTACTTATTTTCCACAGTAAGCCTCTAATTGGAGGCAAAATTCTTTGGAGATTCATCATAATCGTTTGTGCGTGTATTATTTCGTCGGGAACAACTATCATTTTTGATATAGAACTAACGTAGCATTTACATTACCATATCAAAGCCACTTGATCTTTTAAGTGGGTACCACCAGAAATAGCATGTTTCCGCCATCTTGGCAGTGGCATAAGCTGGCTTCACTTCTGCTGGCAAGGCATTGTGGGAGCTTCCACTCCAGCAATTTTTCTTTAACCTTCCTTGGAAGCAACGAGGGAGACTATAGCGCTATGGGAGGGGAGGGGATCTTTTTATCGTGGCCCTAACAGTAAGGACTATATGCCGGAAATCACGGTAAGCCAAGAGTGAGCGGCGCGGCATCGTGGCTCAATGAACAACAGGTCGTACCTGGAGACGAGCAAGCTCAGTTCGTGCCAGAAGCACAGCTGCTGCTCCCGCCAGAACGTCTCGATAGAAAGCACAGCCTCCGAGACACGAGAAGCGCACGCACTGAGCATATGCAAGGCTACGCCAGAGTATGTATGTGTGTGTATGTGTGTTATTCGAGCAATAGTTAATCGAAAAAATAGGGACAAGTCCGCTGAAAACGAGGGCATCCCGATGCGTTAGAATAAAAGTGATAAGTACTACGCTTTGGTCTGTCGCCCCATCAATGTTCGTGCACTTTAAATAAAAGTTATTATTTAGAAAAACGCGACTTAAGTTCGCCACTTCAGTAGAGAACCAAATAGGGTCTTTCAACACCTAGTTTTTACAACAATCGCTGCTCACATTGCGTAGATTACAGCAATGTTGCATATAGCTAGAGATATTCGAGCAAATGTCTTCACTGTAACGTAGTGATGTTGGTCGTGATACATAGATGTGCCGAAATGGATGTGCCCTGTTACTGGAATGGTATGAAGTCTTTGTGTTCTGTACATACTGTGAATAATTTTTTTTTTCTAAACAGCAACACTGTTTGCATAAAGTATTTACGGGACGGCTTAATGCTCTCCCATAATAGAGTACCTAGTAATCTAAATCGTTACCCAATTTTTCTAAACACACATTCTTCTCAGAAAGAACAAAGTGTCCACACCTTGCCTTCATTACTGAGAAGGTAGGCTAGTGCTTGTGATTTCACTGGACCTGCATTTAGTATTGTATAAGTATTGATTTATTCTTATACGCATTTTTTAAAATATTTTTTCATTTCTATTCATGAATTGTACGCATGCCTGCACATGTTTCTTTGTGCACGTTAGAAATTCTGTTTACAGGTACAAACAGTTCCTGTTGTGCATTTGAATGCATATTAGGATATATTAGCAATGCCCTGAGAACGAACAATGTAAGACATAAATTCCTTTTGTGTATGTATGATTTTTTCAGAAATAAAATTCTCTTAAACATGGACCATAGTAGAGTGCGCATAGGCCTTAAAGCGTTCACAATTTATTCTAAGCAAGATTCCAAAGCAATTGTCGGGAATGCTCACACACACCCCTCTCCCATGCGCAGTCAATTCAGTTAGAATCATCTGAGCTGTACAGTGATGCCAACTTATAGAAAGCAACGTGATATCCCTAGTTTGACTCTCGAAAATTTCATATATTATATTTATAATGTCATTATTCGGGCTAATTGAAACTTAACTAAGTATTAGGATAGTATGCATGGTGGCCAAGCTTTTTCTGAATCTTGTGTAAAGTGAAGAAGCACCATATATCACATTTTAAGGTGTCCTTTTGTACACGTCCTGTAGAGTTGCATATGAAGTGTTGTAATGGCACCAGTTGCCAGAGAGGCCGATTTGCATGTCAAGTTCACTTTGCACACACATTGAAGACATAGGTGTGATCCTCCGGGTTGTACTTGCAGCTTGTGAGCTGGAGTTCTATTTTTAATTCTACGCATTTGCACTCACTGCTGCATTATACATGTGCAGTAGGCGTACGACGTCGACATGAGACGCGAACAGCGAAGTGCGTGGAATGTGGCAAAGTTACAGTGAGTCCAGTCCAGTCACGACCACTGACAGGTGCACACATCCCGTTTGGCAGCACTGCGCGATTGCCCTACAGTAAAATATTTTCACGTCTTTTTCTATAGTTTTGATATTCGAAACGAAGTAAAGGTAATGGAAAAATAAAAAAAGAAGCAACCAAACGTGTGCAGCATGCACACGCAGGCCACCATTATCACCACACCAGGACAGAAACAAGGGAATACACTGGACTGGAATCGCACAGCGCCGCCAAACCGGACGTGCGCGACTTCCAGTCAAGATAACTGGACGGCGCGCACTATATACAGCTTCGATAGTGACTGATCCTCGCGCTCCGCTGTTCGCGTTTCATTTACGGAGCACTTTATCACTAGCTGATACAGCTACGCCTTCGCACTGTACTTTCGATCACCTCCACGTATGGCCCAAATGTATTCGTCACTTTTCATCTCTCATGTTAAGGGCATGGCGGAAAGACTGAAAACACCAGAACCGTCTTCTTGCCTCATTTGATTGATTGGTTTTGATTGATTGATTGATTGATTGATTGATTGATTGATTGATTGATTGATTGATTGATTGATTGATTGATTGATTGATTGATTGATTGATTGACGTGTGGAGTTTAACCTCCCAAAACCACCATATGATTATGAGAGACGCCGTAGCGGAGGGCTCCGGAAATTTCGACCACCCGGGGTTCTTTGACGTCCCAAATCTGAGCACACGGGCCTAGAACATTTCCGCCTCGATCGGAAATGCAGCCGCCGCAGCCGGGATGCGATCCCACGACCTGCGCGGGTCAGAAGCCGCGTACCTTATAGCCACTAGACCACCGCGGCAAGGCCTCCTTGTCTCATTTCATCACAGCGCTTTTACAATATTGAACCCGTACAACCTTACCATATGTTCAGTCCTACTTTCGTTCTGTTCTTTTATAACCTTCCCGGTTATTTCTCACGGAGACATTGCTATAGGTGAAGGCGCGCAAAGAGCGTAAACTGGACACGTGTTCAAGTGCACAACAAGACAAGTTTCATTTTTGTTTCAAAGTGCAGCAATCACTCAGAGAACTCACGATATGCGCGCGCTCAACTTTTACGGCTATACATAGTTTAATTTCTTCCGTGTTCAGCGTATACAGCCTCGCGTTACATAACTGCCACCGCCTTCACACGGCTCATCAGAAGAGCAAGACTGCCTTAAATAGAAACAAAAAGCATGAAATAGCCAAAGTTATCCTTTTTACAACCTCTCTAGTTGAAAGAAAGAGCGTAATTATACTAAGTAATACCTTCAACCAGGCCGAGTTCCGAGCTCCACAAAAATCTCTATATTCAATCGCTGAACGTGGTGAAAAATCCCTAGAGTTAGAGATTCAAAGACTCAAGGCGGATGCACACAAGCCTGCACCAATGGGCGCGCACTTCAGACTGACGTCATGAGCAGGACGGCTGCGTTGACCCCGTCTGCAAAGAACGCTGCCGAGAGCAAGAACAGGACTATTCCTTTAGTCACTGAGGTGATCGGCTGCCACGATTCAGTCTCTAGGCGCCCCCCCCCCCCCTGACTTCATAAGCTGTATCCGACTGCAGTGCGAATGAGTAAAAGGTTATTTATAAGAATAACAACCGCTATTTGGACTAGTTGGTGGAATTACATGTTAAAAGGGTTTCCAGCGCAAGCACGAAAGTGCAGGAAATAGAGCGTACAGAAGGTAAAGGACGCCCCGCCGCGGTGGTCTAGTGGCTAAGGTATTCGGCTGGTGACCCGCAGGTCGCGGCATCGAATCCCGGCTGCGGCGGCTGCATTTCCGATGAAGGCGGAAATGTTGTAGGCCCGTGTGCTCAGATTTGGGTGCACGTTAAAGAACCCCAGGTGGTCGAAATTTCCGGAGCCCTCCACTATATACGGCGTCTCTCACAATCATATGGTGGTTTCGGGACGTTAAAACCCCACTAATCAATCAAGAAGGCGAAGGACGGAAGGCAAAGAGGGCGTGTTCAGCGCTAGTGTTGTCCCTCTTTGCCTCCCATCCTTTGCCTTCCGTACGCTTTACTTCAAGGCAAACCATCTTAACATGTGCTTTACAAGAGTTGCCTCCACGTCAGGCCAGGCGTTGAATTATGTCGACGTGACCGAAGTCTTTCGATTATCGCTAACTCGTGCTACATTAAGAGAACGTTGCTCTCATTTAAAGGGTCCCCAAAAGCGAAATATTTGTTCGTGACTTTTTCTTTCTTACTGTAATTTGTAACTGTGTCTGGTATTGCCACAATTGAATCATAAATGTTCCAACGTAACGTAAGATAAATGCTATAGCGTCGTCAACTGTGACCAATTTCGGCGTCAACTCAGAACACCCAGGCCCCGCCGCGGTGGTCTAGTGGCTGAGGTACTCGGCTGCTGACCCGCAGGTCGCGGGATCGAATCCCGGCTGCAGCGGCTGCATTTCCGATGGAGGCGGAAATGGTGTAGGCCCGTGTGCTCAGATTTGGGTGCACGTTAAAGAACCCCAGGTGGTCGAAATTTCCGGAGCCCTCCACTACGGCGTCTCTCATAGTCATATAGTGGTTTTGGGACGTTAAACCCCACATATCAATCAATCAACTCAGAACGCCCATGTAATATCATTTAGCAACTATATAGCGCCCCAGAACATGCATGGGGGGACCACCCGAAACCACGTGCGCTCAAGTTTGGTTGAGCGCCGATTGCGCAGTTTCCAAATCGAGGGACCCGCGCACCGTGAAGAAACGATGTGGGTGCTTTGAATGCGGGTACCCCTCGGAAAAAAAGAAAAAAAAAAAGAAACACGGCATATCCACAAAGTGAATGATGATGAATGAAAGAACCAGTGGGATCGTTCGGTATTACCGTAAATCACCCGCCACACTAACCATTCGGGCACGTGAATGAGTGACAAAGCGGTGTATACAGTTGTGCACGATGTTTATTGGTCATGAGTGGTACGTTCTGGGCAGTTGTGAATTCCGTTTCACCTTTCACATCATTCACTTCGTGGGTATACTATGATTTTTTTTCTTCTTCTTCGCAGCGCTTCGCTTTCGAGGTTTGAAACGACCGGTGTATAACCTTATATACAACATACACGGCCGAGCAAGCACGAAGTGTCTTCTGAGGCACCGGCGACTTCATTATATAGACCAGTCACGACAACCGCTTCATTATATAGACTAGTCACGACAATCGTTTCATTATATAGACTGGTCACGGCTTCCACACTCGCTTAGCCGTCGAAGACAGCGGACGCCGTCAAAGAAAGAAACGATGGCGCCCGAGCACTGGCGATAAACGCCGGGGAGTGCGCACTAATTAAAAGCCGCGAGGCAGCCATTAGGCGCAACTAGTTCGAAACCGGAACTCCTCATTTCGCAACGAGAAAGTAAATTGAGCCGTGCCATATCGGCATCGAGCGCAGGAGGAAAAAAAAAAACACAAGAACATTGTGAAATGCGACTGAGAGCAGGTGCTCGACGCTGAAATGGAATGCCATCACGCCCCAAGATTTTATTTTAAGTCGCACGTATATTCACTAAACGTGGAAAGAGACACCCAAAACCGAGGAAACACCGACCGGGTCTTGCAAGCCTTAAACCGACGCCGGCCACGCCGTCGTAAACACGTGTTCCACCAACAGCAACGTCATTACTGTCAACGCGTGATCCTCAAACATCTGCGACAACGAGGCACCCGCTAGAGGGCGTCTTGTCAACACGAACACGGTAGAGGTCGGACGTGTTTTTGGAGAGCTCCGGAATGACAGCTACAGATAAGTGTTTTTTGCATGTTTCCAGCTTGCCTCTGTATGTAGCGTTATGAGAACGTAAGGCGCTAGCGTAAAGCTTGATTAGGTCTAGTACGGTGTACGTTTTTTTTTTAGTATTTTGTACTGTGTCTTTTTTTTCTCCAGCCACCACGTGGCTGAGGCCTGCGCGTAGACCGACCACGTGCATGCGCAGGTGCTGTGAAGTATAGCGTATTTATTTATTATTGTGGTTCTTTTTGGCTTAGACCAGTGTATTTTAGTACAGTTTTCTAACACGTGGGCATCGGTAAACTGAGCTAGCCATGGTCAAAAAGACCGTAAAGTGTTCATAGTGCGGGGTAGGGTGGAAGGTGGAAATTAGTGCGGAGGAGAAAGCAGAAGATGACGCCAAGTGTAGACAGTGCGAGTTCGAGGAGAAAATGAAAAATATGATGGCGGTCCAGAGTGGGCTCATGGAGAAAATCGCAGAGCTGGAGAATGCATTGGCGAAGGAGCGAGAGAAAACGTCAGCCATGGAAGAAAGGCTCCGGGCAGCCGAGAAGGGCCTATCGAAGGTCGTGAAAGGGAACGAAGACGCAGGTGACGGCGGAAGCATTATGGCGACGACCCCCCGTGCGGGAGAGATGAAGGAAACAGGCATGACAAAGGCAGATACATTGGCCACAGGGCCCAGCTACCGGGAAGTAGTTTTGAGGGAGGGAGGGAGCAAACCAGCAGCCGTGACTCACGCTAGTCACCTAGTCAGCAGCCAGGTGCAGGTTTCAGAAGGAATGTCTGAACAGGTCATCATCGCCGGTGACTCAAATTTAGTCCGATGCGCAGCGGCAATCAAAGAAAGGGTGAAAGGCGACAAGAGAGTTGCGATAGGGACGTTCCCAGGACAAACGCTGGGGACAGTAATGAGTCAAGCGGGTGAACAACTCGCAGCTAAAGCTAACAATCGTAACCTCGTTGTAATTGCGGGAGGGTTAAATGACGTCCTGAAAAAAGAATCGTCAGGACTAGCGACGACCTTGGCGAAAGGGGTGGATGACATGCGCACCGTGTCCCCCCAGGTGCAAATTGTAGTATGCACAGTACCGGAAGTACCAGTACGCAACGTCAACCTGCAAAGAGCGGTTGTCGACGCAAACAAAGAGATATGGCGAATTAGTCGAGAGAAGGGTTTCGAGGTAGTGGATTTAAACAGGGAAGTGCACAGGTGGGGTGGATTCCAAAGAGACAAGATTCATTTCGATATGAGGCTTGGACACGAGGTGGGCTGGCGACTGGCAGGACGCGCAGTAGCTTTTTTGGGGGGCTCACGGGCCCTTCGGAGTCCGGGGTAGCTCGTAACAGGGAAAACAACCAGGAGGACGCTTTGACAGGTAGAATTGCGAAAAACCAGAAAAAAGGTAAAAGAAAAAGGAAAAAGGCGCGTGTTGCAATTAGTTACATAAACATGCAGGGTGGCAGAAAGAAGGCAAAATGGTTAGAGATTGAGGAGCAGTTAAACAAAGAACAGATAGGCGTGTATGCGGTTACAGAAACACACCTTAGAGACTTGGAAGAGCCACCACATATAAAAAATTATGTTTGGGAAGGGTGTAACAGGACCATATCGGAAAGGAAAGGTGGGGGTGTAGGAATGCTAATTCACCGCGGAGCCAAATGGGTTAGAGTGAAACAGACGTGTTCAGAGCACCTCTGGGTTCTGGGCACAGTAGGTGGAAAGGAAACGTGGCTAGGGGTAGCCTACTTGTGGACGGGGAATAACTGCAGAGAAAAGAATCAGGAGATAGTGGATTGCATGAGTGCGGATATTAAGGAATTTGGTAATGGGGCCGAAATCATCCTTCTAGGGGACATGAATGCCCACATACATGACCTTGACGGATATTCAGACACCAATGGGAAGTTATTACTAGATCTTTGCGAGCAACATAGTCTGGAGATAGTTAACACGGGGCCTAAATGTGACGGCCAGATCACATGGGAAGTCGGAAACAAGCAATCAAGTATTGATTATTGTCTCATGACTGAAGGAATTTACCACAAACTGACAGAAATGAGGATAGACGAGGAAGGCATTAACAGCTTGGGTAGTGATCATAAACGAATAACATTACAAATGGGATACGAAACTGAAAATATGAGCATGGAATCAAAGTCTGGCAGCTCGTATTTAAATGACAAACAAATAATAAATATAGCCGCAAGAGTCGAGGAAGAAGTAGGCGAAATACCAGGCAAGGACTGGGAGTATAGTGAGCTGTTACATCTAATGACGAAGGAGATAGGGAAAGAGAAGAAAACTGTTTGCTGGAAAGGAAAAAGGAAGCCAAAAAGTTGGTGGAACAAGGAAATCCGGGAGGCGATCGAGAAGCGACGCGAAGCATCACGGGAGCATAGAAAGGCAAAAAAGGAGAAGCGGCCGCAGGACGAAGTCAAAAAAATATGGGAAATATATTTAGAGAAAAAATCCCTTGTACAGAAATTGGTAGAGGCAAAAATTAAAGGTGAAAGTGAACGCTGGATGACAGAGATACACGAAAAAAAGGAGGCCGCGCCTAGGATTTTTTGGAGCCACATAAAGGCGCTAGGTAGGAAGTCTGTCACAACGCAACAACATATTCTAGATGAAGGAGGAAATCAATTGGAAGGGTACGAAGCGCTAGGTTACATCCAAAAGGTAACAGCCGATTCGTTTCAAAAGAGCGTCCAGGGGATCTCCCCGGTGAGTAAAAGTGTGGCGGAGAAAGCAACAGAGGAAGAGCTAGTACTTGATAATTTCAACTGGAAAAAGGCCGAAGGAAAAATTCCAAAGCGCACTGCCGCGGGTTTAGATGGGATTCCCGTTAGCCTCATTAACGAACTAGGACATAACACTAAAGAAGCATTGTTAAAAGCAGTAGAAAAAAGCTTAAAGGACGGAAAAATACCGGACAGTTGGCGACAAAGTAGAATGAACTTAATCTATAAAGGCAAGGGAGAAAAGGACAAGATTCGCTCGTATAGACCACTAACCATTACATCGGTACTATACAGGTTGGCGATGCAAGCAGTAAAAATGAAAATAGAAACATGGGCCGAACATAACGATATTTTGGGAGAACTTCAGAACGGATTTCGAGTCGACAGGCGGTTAGACGATAACCTGTTTGTTCTCACTCAGTGTATAGAAATATCTAAAATAGAGAATAGGCCCTTGTACGTGGCTTTTCTAGACATCACTGGGGCATACGACAACGTTAATCAGGAAATTTTGTGGGATATATTGAAAGGAATGGGCGTGGGCGACGACTGTATACAGCTTTTGAGGGAGATATACCGAGAAAATACAGTTTGCATAGAGTGGGAAGGAATGCGTAGCAAAGAGAACGTTGAGGTTAGCAGGGGTCTGAGACAGGGATGTCCTTTGTCCCCGCTGTTATTCATGCTGTACATGGTGAGTATGGAAAAAGCGCTAGAAGGTAGCAACATTGGTTTTAATCTGTCACACAAACAGGGCGGCATGATGATTGAGCAGAAGCTTCCAGGTTTATTTTATGCGGACGATATCGTCTTATTTGCGGACAGTCGAGATGATATACAGCAGCTGGCGAATATATGCGGAAGGGAAGGTGAAGCTCTTGGACTAGGATTCAGTGTAACGAAGTGTGGACTGATGGTATTCAATGATCCCTGTGATCAGACGGTGTCCATACAAGGCCAAGAAATACCGAGGGTAAGTGAATACAAGTACCTTGGAGTATGGGTAAATGAGAGTGATAGATACATGGAGGTACAGGAAAAAGCCTCGGCAGCAAAAGGAAAGAGGTATGCGGCAATAATGAAGCACAGAGCGTTGTGGGGATACAATAGGTATGAGGTGCTTCGAGGTCTGTGGAAGGGTGTAATGGTTCCAGGGCTTACTTTTGGGAGCTCAGTGGTGTGCATGAGGGCAGAGGTGCAATCGGGAATGGATGTAAATCAAAGGACTGTGGGACGCCTCGCGTTGGGTGCTCACGGGAAGACGACAAACGAGGCTGTAAAGGGCGATATGGGGTGGGCAGGTTTTGAGGCGAGGGAAGCGCAGAGCAAAATAAGGTTCGAAGAAAGGCTAAGAAATATGAAGGAGAGTAGATGGGCAGAGAAGGTGTTCCGTTATTTGTATAGGAAGAGCGTGGACACACAGTGGAGAAAAAGAACTAGAAGACTCACTAGTAAATATACGGCTGGTATTGTAAGCCATATGTCAACAAAGAGCGTTAAGGGAAAAGTCAGGGAGGCGGAGAGGATTTACTGGATGGCAGCTATGGAGAAAAAACCGGCTTTGAGTAACTACCGAAAGGGCAAAAATGAAATAAGGAGGGAGGCATTTTACGATAATTCAAGGGGAAGCGCTTTACTGTTTGAAGCGAGATCGGGTTGCCTTAGAACGCGTAGTTATAAAGCAAGATTCAGTAAAGAAGAAGAACAATGCACATGCTGCGGAAAAGATAAGGAAACGGCGGAGCATGTTCTGATTGAATGTGGAGATATCCACCCAGGTGTACGTTTGGGCACGAGCCTACAGGAAGCCTTGGGTTTTAGGGACAACAATGGAAAGCTGAACACACCCGCGATTGAAATAAGTAAGAGACGGTTAGAGTATTGGTGGCAGAAAATTAGAGAGAAAGGACAAAAATAAATATTGGAAAAATAAAATATGGACAGTGTGCCGTAAATGGCAGAGAACTTAAGCTGAAAATTTACCTTTTTTCCCATTAAGATAGAATTTATCGAAGTAGAGGCATTAGGCCAACATAAAAAAAAGAAAAAATATTTTTTTTTTTTTTGTCGAGCCTGGTGGCATGCTTGCCACCACCCCGTTATAAAGGGGACGCTCATAGCATCCATCCATACGAAACAAAAGTAATCCCGCTTCGAACTATAGGAGTCAAGCCCGAAGTTTGTTTCTTTTCGTTTTTTTTTTCTTTTTTTTCTTGCCTGTCCTCCTTTTCCAGTTTTCTGCCATTTTCTGTCTCTTTATTTCTATTTATTTTCTATTTTTGTTCCTTCCTGTCTCTCTCTCTCTTCATTTTGCACTTGCTCCCACTTTTCTTCTATTTTTTTACGTTGTTCCGCCTGCATTACGCCAATTGACGGCAGCATGCACCGAAGCCTTTAGGATGATATTAAGTGCGGAGCAAGTGCTCGGGCAGACCAGGCACTTGCTCCGCGCTTGACATCATCATCAAGGCGCTCGAAGAACAAGAGGAAGAAGACTTCCCAGGCGTGAGCGTGCTCCGAACATGCTTACAGATGCCTACGCTGTACGTGAATATATGCCCTGCCGCGGTGGTCTAGTGCCTAAGGTACTCGGCTACTGACCCCGCAGGTCGCAGGATCGAATCCCGGCTGCGGCGGCTGCATTTCCGATAAAGGCGGGAATGTTGTAGGCCCGTGTGCTCAGATTTGGGTGCACATTAAAGGAACGCCAGGTGGTCATAATTGAATGGAGCTCCTTGAACTTGGCATTGAAAATTGAGTGATTTGCAGCTGCCGAGACGTGAGGCTCATGACGTCACATCCTCTATGCAAAATGGCAATCACGGCCAGCGGGCGGGGTTTATAACCGGCGACTTCTAAGGCTTCTTTCGCAATTAAATACTTTTTGCGGTTTTCATACATATGTGGACAGGTACAATCAATCCCGTACTGCTAGTTTTCGCTACAAAAACTCAACTTGATGGCTGACCGCATCATGAACAACCCATTAAACAAACGGCTTATATACGTCCTACAGACGTCCCATAAGCGTCCCATCGACGAACGCCTTACTAGAGAAATCGTCCCCATAATGAAGGATTCCTACATCATGTACCCTGACCTATACCCAAGCAATCTTTGTCCACATTGTGGGGAAATAGCTTCATTAGAACACATGCTCTGGCAGTGCACCAAATTCGCTCATATATCGAACATCACCTCTGCCAGATGGGAGGCGGCAATCCGCAGCTCGTCCTTGGCAGATCAGCTCTGGGCTGTCCACCAAGCCCGCGAGGCGGCTGAGGAGCTCGGCATCTCAGTCCCCACGTGGGAGCTGCCCGCAACACAGTGATCTGTGTTTTGGAGGACCAAATAAAAGTTTATCCAATCCAATCCAATGAAGGATTCATGAATTGCCGGTTACATTGCGTGTGTCACGGTTCGCAATCTTTGAAGACTAAGTGATGTGTCGAACGAAGGTTATTTTGAAAGTCCCCGACACTTGTTCAGAGAGGCGTTAATGTTTCTTAAGCATGCATCCAAGGGATATCTTATTACGATCTTTATAAAGCGATATTTTCGCAGAAACTTCTACAGTATAAAAACGCCTCCATCGTCTTTACTCTTCCTGAAAGTTTGAGGAAACCGATAGTCGTCTACTATTAAACGACTTAATCGGACACGTGCGTACTTTCCCGATACGTCCACCAAATCGTAGCGCCATCTACAAAGCATACAATTAGTAAGGCACAGCCAAACCTAATCGCTTGTACGTACGTGAACAAGAGGCCCGTGTAGCAATCTCCAAGCGTCATAAAGTCATTTTTGTCAAGAAATTTCGCGGGTAGTCTCTCATTCTCAAAACATGTGTCAGCAGCTCAGTCAAGCTGTTTTTTTTTTTTTGAGTTTTCATTGGAACGATCCTCGGATTTTGCAGCTTTTACTGCGGGCCCCTGTCATCATGTACACAATGACGATGAAATAAAACGTATTATTAAAAAAATGTACTTACATCCCTAGCCTAACGTTGTTCCATCGAATCCCGCACTGCAATTAAAACGACCCCTAAGCGGGCGGCCACGTAGGGTCGGGCATCTCCGCTACGCAACTCTCATTCTCTGCGCTAACGCCCTCTCTCTCACTTCTGCACCCTCGCCGTTTTATTAATTTCCCTCTCACCAGCGCCTCGGTCGCGAACCGCCAGCGGCGCATAGCGATTGCGTCGTCGACGCAACAGCGCCACGCGCACAACCCTCGCCTCTGCCTCCTCTCCCTCCTCGCTATCCAGCGCGCCCCGCAGTGGCCTTGACCGAGTGGCAACCCGAAGCCCACACAGCGACCACCACCATTAACCACCGTCGCTCTCACGACCGCGAATCGCGTTGGCGGACCGCAGGGAACAGCGTTCGCTCAGTCAAACGGCGGCAGCAAACGGCACGATAACGAAGCCGCTGTGTTGCCTTCGTTCGCCATACTCGCTACACACAAATGATTGATTGATTGATTTGTTGGGTTTAACGTCCCGAAACCACCTTATGATTACGAGAGACGCCGTAGTGGAGGGCTCCGGAAATTTAGACCACCTGGGGTTCTTTAACGTGCACCCGAATCTGAGCACACGGGCCTACAACATTTCCGCCTCCATCGGAAATGCAGCCGCCGCAGCCGGGAATCGAACCCACGTCCTGCGGGTCAGCAGCCGAGTACCTTAGCCGCTAGACCACCGCGGCGGGGCTCGCTACACACAAAGAAACTGCAGAACGTTAAGCTACAGTTGGTGATGAATGGTAACGCTTAGAAACTAGCCGAACTTTCTGTAGTTCTAAGTGTTACTTCTAACACTCTGAGCCTTTTTTCAGACCGATGACAGCGGCCCACATTCTGCAATGTCGTCCTGAGAGGTCATCACGGGTGAAGGTGGCGAAGGTATTGCTACACACTTCTTAAAGACATAACACTTGCACCGCCGGTCATAGACTGACGGCGCTATCGTGACTGTGAGCTCTATGACTTTGTGCTTACGTGCTCTTCGCTCTCTCTCTGTTCCTCTATATTTGAAATTCCCCCGTCCGTTTCTCCAATGTATAGGGTAGCATACCAGTCCTACTAAACTGGCTAACGTCCCTGCTTTTCATTTCTATCCTGTTCTTTCCTATAGAAAGTGAAAGGAGAAGACGCATCAAACACGTACCACGCAAAAGTTCTTCGACACCGTCGTCTGTAACGCTAGCGTTGTCTGCTTCCGAAGCGAACTTTTTGCAAAGCGGAATGACGTATAACAATCGCGCCACTAGACACGAGGAACGCGGTCAAAAAAAAAAAAGCAATGAAAGAAACACGAAAGCCCTTTTTTTTTTCTATACAGGTTTCAAACCGGCACGCAGAACTAGCCTGGCGTACACCGCATATACACACTGACGCATGCACAGACAGCAAATCTCGGCAGTGTCAGCAGTGCTATGTTTAGAACAGACGTCACTGCAGTAGAAGAATGTCAATCACGTGCAGCTCTGCATTTTCCCTAAGTTGCTTGCACTTACAGGAGAGCTCATTCCACGACGTGAACCGGCGTACGTGTAAACCGACACAAAGCACTTTGAACCAGCGGCCTTCAATGACTTCCCCGCATATTGGCTTGCGGTTTTAATGCGCTAGCACTTGGAAGTACACCAACGCAACAGCCGTAGTCGAACAGTGTAATGTTGGATGGCACCGAATATAATGTCGACTGCTTTTCTATAGCGTTAGCTATCCAGACAATCGAAAGCTGTTAAAGGTAAATTTCATATATCGCCGAATCGCTACTGAGCATAGCTACTTTCAACAACAGTCCGATGTGCTGGAGCAGTAGTTTACAGTAGAACGTGTTCTTGGGCTAGTTGGTTCGTTCTGACGCTCTATGCTGTCCCCTTCCTTTTTTTTTTTTAGTCTACGTAGATTGCGTCATTCACCCTTCTCCAGAGCAGTGGTTGGTTACGGTGCTGATTCGAAAGTGGCGGGTTCGATTCCCAGCCGCGGCGGTCGCATTTTGATGGAGGCGAAATACTAGAGACCGGGGTAGTGTGCAATGTCAGTGCACGTTAAACATCGAACTCTCGAAATTTCCGGAGCCCTACACCATACGACACCTCGCGTGATCACATCGTGGTTCTGAGACGTAAGACTCCACGTATCATCATAACTAATTTCGCGAATTCCGTAACGTGAATTACTGACAGGAAATGTGATGAGACTCGTTACTCACTACAGACAGTGTCACTGTTCTCGTCATTATTATAATTACGATGGACATGACTGTTTCAACACTCGTCAAATTTTAGGGTCGAGCGAAACGGCATCGAAAGAGTCAAAACATGACGCATATAAGCACCCCCCCCCCCCTTCTCCCACTTCTGTGAAAGAAATTCTGGTACCGCTTCTGGTTCTGCCACGTCAACAAGCCACAGAAAGGATCACCAAATTAAGGCCAAAGCCTTAGATACATTGTCGTGCAAACGCCAAAGCTGACCTTCGGCGGCGTCAACACGAGTGACGCAAAAAATATCACCACGTGATGACGTCCCACACGACGTCATCATAACGTCGCAGTCCTCTAAAACTTATGACGTCACCACCGGCATCCTCGATTGGCCGGAGTTGGCGCGATCACGGAGGCTACAGTGCAAAGCCAGGTAAGGTGAAGAATGCTTGCCGAGGGGAGCATATATATAGGGAAGGGCGTTTCAGTTCCGCTAACTTGAAATCTGGGGAGGGGCGAAGCATGCAATGTTTTGAGATAGATTTCTTTGATGAGTCATTCATTGCGCCAAGCCTGGAACCGGGCACGTGCGCAAGGCTGTCAGCGCTCCACTAACGTAGTCGCAAAAGTGCGTCCGAATGCAGCTTGTTTGTTTGAGCCTTACATAATACGGCACGCATATCCACTTTGGGGAATTGACCAGACTCTTGGGTTCCTCTTATTTTTCCCTAAATACCCAGTTCCTGGTCCCTAAGGCATCTAACAACCTAAGGCAAGGGTATTTACAGCTCCAATAATATCATCGGCTATTGGTTGGCCGAGTTCTTGCAGTCTCCATTTTCAGTAGACCAGTGGCGAATGGTGGGATTTACTCAATTATGGGGGCACACTGTGTCCGTTTATTATGCACCGTGACTACGCCTCACCTCATGACGATGTTAGACGCCGACAAAGCCGAGAACCTAACGTGCTTCGCGCATAGAAGATGGCTTGCGCCTTCGAGTCACCTTAGCTGGAAGCACAAAGTACCCTGCGAGTTTGTTTTTTTTTTATGTTAGAAAGGAGATATGTAAGGCCACGGTGACGACGCAATTCGATTAAATCTGGTGTCCCAGGCTAAACACGACGCATAGGAAATGAGGAAGAAAACGAGCCAACACGTTGTCGAAATGCAGCCAAAGCATGAAAAAAAAAAAGTTATCCAAAGAAAGCACTCGAGCGCCAAAGAAGATATCGACATGCATCGCACAGAGGGGAGAAAACAGCTGAACACGGGTAGGAGTAGAAGGGGGAATGGTTACTTCATTTAAAATCGCCTCACGTACCGAAATGCGTCGGTTGCGTATGCAGCAAAACGAAAGAGAAAGAGAGAGAGAATAAGAAACAGAAAGAAAGGCGGGCAACCCAAGAAGTTCGGTTTGAAGGCGCCATATTTCGTGCTCGTGTTTCATGGAAATTTTGCGCTAGAATTTGCATGCAGCGCCTGGGCTACGCATACGGACGAACAAAGCGGAAAAACAAGTTGCGAGATTGCAAAATGAGACGAAAGAATATTTTTAAAAGAAAAAAATCAATATTATGGTGTTTTAGTGGCGCATGCGAGAATAATGCATCGGTTTAGAAACTGTATTTGATTGACCTCCGTTTACCTTCGACCATCTTAATAGCTAACCCAAACCAACATTATTCATTCAGCACTACAGTAACAGATGCCTGCAGTGTTAAGGCTGCAGCCTTAGAAGGCTCATCCAAACCGAGAAATGACCTTCGGCGTCCCCGCGGCGCCAGCGTCGACACAGTGACGCAAAAAACGATGACGTCCTGTTCACGTCACCATATTGTTACGTGAAAATGACACGAGGCGTAGCTGACGTAGCAATATAATTAGTAATTGTCGGGGTTTAACGTCCCAAAACCACCACATGATCATGAGAAGCACCGTAGTAGAAAAAAGCTCCGGAAACTTCGGCCACCTGGGGTTCGTTAACGTGCACCTAAATCTCTATTCCCTCTCTGCTCTCTATCTTTCATCTCCCCCCTCACCCCTCCCAAGCGCAGGGTAGCAAACCGGCTGCCTATAGGCTGGTTAACCTCCCTGCCATTCTTTTTTTTTCTATTTTCCTTCCTTCTTAAATCTAAGCACACGAATCTCAAGCATTTTGGCCTCCACCGGAAATGCAGCCGCCGCGGCCAAGATTCCCTCCCGCGACCTGCGAGTCAGCAGCCGAGTGCCTCAGCCGCCAGACCACCGAGGCGGGTTGACGTCACCCCACGATGTCATCAGACGTCATGGAACGCCGAAATTCGTGACGCGAGCACGACGTCATCGTGACGCCACATGATGACGCAGTCACACGACGCCGTCTCTCGGTGAAAGCTGAGCCGATCACGGAGGCCACGCAAATCCATGTGACGTTTAGAAAGCTCGCAATGTATCAGATTCTAGAGACGATGCAAACAACATTATGTGCAGAAAAACTTCGACGATCGATGTATCGACTGAAAAGAAAGAGAAGATAGCTTTTGTCTTCGAGTTGTCTCAGGCTAATGCATGCATACAGGGATGCTGTGAGTTAGCCAGCCAGCGTAATAGCCAGCGCTAGTCAACATTGGCCAACGGTAGCGAACTCTATAGCCGAAAAAGGTGGTTGTATTATGCCAGTAAATGTGATAGTCATCATACTAACTTAACGCCTTTTTTTTATTTTAGCAGGCCGTTTGATTGATATGTGGGGTTTAGCGTCCCAAAACCACCACATGATTATGAGAGACGCCGTAGTGGAGGGCTTCGCAAATTTCGACCACCTGGGTTTTTTTTAGCGCGCACCCAAATCGGAGCGCACGTGCATACAACATTTCCGCCTCCGTCGAAAATGCAGCCGCCGCAGCCGGGATATGATCCCGCGACCTGCGGGTCAGCAGCCGAGTACCTTAGCCACTAGACCACCGCGGCGGATGCCGTACACAATAACGCATTTGTCTTTTTTTTTAATGCGTGCAACCAAGCAATGCTGGTTTGTCGACGCAATCTCTCATCCCCCCGTACGTTTCATGCAAACTATCGCGCAAATAAATTTGCATACGAGGGCCACACGGGCGTATTACGCAAATGCAGACAACAAAAAAAAAAGCGAGCGCTGCGATGTATAACGAATCGAAAAATAGAAATAATAAATGGGGGCGATCGACCAAATCAGGAATTTCTTGCCTGCAGTGTATCGATCAGCGCGAAAGCGCATAGGCTCGGTCGTGTTGGTAATCCATGTTCCAACTTTTCTAGCACACACAAAAAAAAAAGAACCGAGAGTGCCTCGTTCCATTCGGTATCTGATATTTTTGTGCGCTGCCAAAGTAAGCACCGATTAGTGATTAGCACTGTACG
Organism: Rhipicephalus microplus; assembly: GCF_043290135.1. NCBI lineage: Eukaryota > Metazoa > Arthropoda > Arachnida > Ixodida > Ixodidae > Rhipicephalus > Rhipicephalus microplus. The sequence goes on from NC_134705.1 coordinate 172,050,220, forward strand.
TTCAAAACAGCAGCGTTTATGGCACTAACACTTCAAAAGACCATGTGTCGTAACAGACGATCCCGGCCGTGTTTGTCTTTGAGCACTTAGACACAATGCTGCGAACGCTTTGCCAAGACTGCAAGCCACACGCAGGTCTAGTCGTTCCTTTGTTTATTCGTCTTACTGATGTGTCATTTTTCTTCGCGTCCTCCTTTGTTAGGCCGGCTCGAGCCACAACGAACGTAAACACCTTCATTTGTTATCATGTTTTTTTTTTTTTTGTCATACGTTCCGAACTCGCGAGTTTATTCTCACTTCTGGGAAATTCCATCTGTTATTCAACGTCACGATTCGTCCGCTTTCTTATTCTTTGGCTTTATTTGTTGTCTTCATTCTATACAATTTCGTCTGCTATTCTGCATTGCTATGCGTCTGGCTCGCTTCTTGTATTTCGTCTGCTTTTTTTTTTCGTCTGCATCTTGGGTAAATAAAAAAAGAACGACTATTCTCCATAACAGACAACTCCGCTCTTTTCAGACGCCCGAACTGTTCGACGAATTTCGTGCTTTGTAATTTTCACTTTTTTTTTAAGTTCTAAATACCTCCATTGTTGAGTGTTCCCGCAGGCTTCGGGCGTAACGAGTCAATCTAGTAAAATATACCCCATGCAGGCAAAGAAGGGAAAGAAAATACCGCGTGAACACTTTCAGTTCATCGATCGGCGCTTTTCCCTTTTTATGTCTTTATTCGCTGTAGACTTGCATCCGCACACTCAGCCAACGACACGTGTGGCCTTTGGAAAGAGGCTTTCGAAACCCAATTTCGCGAGCGTTACAAGTCCCAGACAAGGAATATTCGCTACCAAATAATAGGCGACACGCAGCGACAACTATCGACGAAAGAAGAACAGCAGCGTATGCTGAATCTAGGGCTGTGTTCCAATTCTCAGACAGCACGTAGACAGTCTACGAAGACTGCTTAGAAGACAGCATCGAGCCGATGCTGTCCGAAAAGTGGAACACGTTTAGACGGCTTTTACGCGACAATGCGCCACCTCGCGTCGAGAAGGAAAAGCTAAGATAAACAAACGTAACAGTTGTAATTTCTGGATTATTTCGAGCTGAAATAAAAAAAACAAAAAATGTAATTCACATTAAGCGTCTGGGAAAGCGTCTGCTAATGTGCAGACGATCATTCCGGCGATAATTGATCTATCTGAGCAATTCACTGAGCCGCCATCTTGTTTAGACAGCAATGTATAGCCTGCATCGTATTTGTCTACGATGCGGTCTTCTCGGAACTGTCTATGTTGACGGCTACGTGAGAATTTGAATGGGACTTAAGATGGCCGCCGTCCATTTAGCTGTCTATTTAGCCGTCTACGGTGAGTATTGGAACACAGCCTAGATCATTTCACCATGAACGAAATAAGAATTGAGGAAGCACCTCGCCTTATCGAGAAAATGTGGCCGAGGGAATCTTGCAGTGTGCACGTCAGACGTGTATCTTTTCTCTATCTCTTTCCTTCTTTCTTTTTCTCATTGTGTAACGCTTCCCGCCAACGTAAGCGTGAGGTTCCCCTAACGCTGTTTCCAGGCTGAATCGAGGTGGCGTCTTTCACGTTCTGCGCAGCATTCGTCATCTTGAAGATCGGCCCATTGAAAGCGCGTGGCATAGGGCCACGGCGCTGTCCGTGTCTGCGCAGCCGCTGTCCTGGCACGCCAAATCATGGCTTGTTGGGCAGGAAAGTAGTGGCAGCCGAGCAGTGCCACCTGCCAGCCCTATTTCGCTTTATGGGGGTTAGGGGGTAAATAATTAAGAATTTAGCTGACACACCCATCTCACACTTTTTTTTTCTTTTTACTCTTTTGCTTATACATCGCTTCGACGTACTGTATCCTGCAAACTTGAACTGTGCGATGTATAAATGCCCCGAAACGTTCTCGTACCACCAGTAGGACTGTGTGGTTCGAGACACGCAAGCAATGATTGGTAGCTAGAGGGCTTCAACCTCGGCAAGTTGACATTCCTGTGGGCCTGTGTTCTAGACACGTGCTCCTGGTTATCGATCCGAGGAACTGATTGATTGATATGTAGGGTTTAACGTCCCAAAACCACCATATGATTATCAGAGACGCCGTAGCAGAGGACTTCGGAAATTTCGACCACCTGGGGTTCTTTAACATGCACCTAAATCTGAGCACATGGGCCTACGAAATTTCCGCCTCCATCGGAAATGCAGCCGCCACAGCCGGGAATCGAGCCCGCGACCTGCGGGTCAGCAGCCGAGTACCTTAGCCACTAGACCACTACGGCGGGGCGATCCGGGAAAATGGGCCAACATACCGGTGGGACTTGTAAGAAATCGACCGCGGCGGTGAGATGTGCAAGTGTGGACATCCTCAAGGACATCCTCATACCACGACTACAAAACCGTCATACGGCCGTGACCCGGTAACTGTCCGGCCGACGTCTACTGGGGACGCGGGAGTGGAAGTGGAGGATTGAAGTCCCACATTTTTTTTTTTTTTTTGCTCACATCCTTTCCGGCTACTGGCTCCTGCAAACTTCTTTAAAACTACTTGATATATAAAGGCCCCGAAATCCTCTCTTATCGCCAGTACCTGGACTGATTGACTGTGTAAGGGGTGGCTTACAGGCCCTTACTGTGAATGCGTGCGCACCAAATCGACTTGGTCCACTGGCGCCCGCGTCGGCAGCGCTACCTCACACCAAGCAACTACGTTTACGTAGCAGGCAGCAGAGAATTGAACGGAGCTGAATAATTATTATATACATACTGGAATTTCGAGGGCTCGTAAACGGCGAGATGATGGAGCTCATTTCGACACGACACCGGCAAGGAGTTTTGAAAACACAATCCCGTCACACGCAACAGTCAGAAGCAATCGCTCAGTTAAATTTGTTTCCAAAAAAAAGAGTCCGCGACTTATCTTCTCGGCTTGTACGTGTTTTCAAGACGCCCACGAGACGTCTAAGGACAACGACGTGTTAATCCACGGCGACGCGATGGAGCTCAATTCGCCACGACCCCGACGGTCAAGCCGACCACAAAGCGCAACACGACCTAAAGAATTCAGTAATTCGGATAAATGTGTCGCCGCGAAATCTACAAGAATCGGGCAAAACACACCTTTAACCAAGTGATTACTGGAGGCCATGCAGGGCCTCTCACAACGGCGTGTCAACTCGCGGCTAAGCTCTCCCCCTTATATTCGACACGGCACTTCTGTATTTGTTCAATACGCGTCGCCTCCGGGTCGGAGCCCTCGGCCGGCGCTCCGACGCGACACCCGCACAAAACCCGGAAGCGACTAAATCTCGCGGCGTTCTCATCTGCACGGGTCTCCGTAATAAACCCTCCTTGCCTTGCCCACTCTTCCTCTCTCCCTCCTTCTATAGCACTACACTCTCTCCGTGCTCTTTCCCTCCCCATCTTTCTTTTCCAATACTTTTTTTTTTCTTTCTCAACCTTCCCTTGCCTTCTCTCTCTACCTCCTTCTCTTCCACTCCATCTTTTTCTCCCAGTACATCTTCCCTTTCTCAAGCTTCACTTGCCCTCTCTCTCTATTTCTTTCTCTACCCTTTCTTTCTTTGATGGTAGCGGTGGTGGTAGTGGTTAGAAGATGAGAAAAGGCACCTAATTTCTGCAACCCGGTCGGGAGCACGGCGCAGTGCCCGTCTTTCTTTGCGGCAATGCCAACACCCCAACTATTGCACTATCAACCACAAGCATCAGCGTCGTCCCCTCCTCTCCCCCGTGCCCTCCCCCTCCTCCCCACAGAGTTCTCGCCCTGACCAGTAATGCCGCGCCCCCTTTTCAACGCTCGCTCGTTTGCCATCGACCCACAGACCCGTGGCGTTCTCTCAAGGTAGCGACGCCTCAAAGCCAGGATGCTGCGCGTATATTCTCCGTTTCATACATCATGTGCAACGCTGTCAAAGCTAGCGCTCTTGTTTGCGCTGTGTACTGCCGCGACCAAAAAGTAGTGCGTCGCTTGGGGTGTACGAGAATCAATAAATGCTTCTCGGGAAACTTCTAACCATACATATCTGTCATCAGGTTAAAAAACAAACGCCTGTGTTGTCGGACGATAGGACGATTCTCCGACCGACGCAGGCTTCGGTGCACCGTGAGAGGAACCAACGCCTCCCAAATTAATACAGTAAATGCTCGTAAATTCGGACTTCACTCGGCCGTAAAAAAGAAAAGTGCTCGAATTTCGAGAATTAACGAAAGTATCGAGAAAACGATAAGGCGTCCGTTACACGAACGCATTCTCCATATTCTTGGTGAGTACAAGAATCCGGCACTTATTTTGCACAAGAGCAGCAAGGTACCCAGCGCGAGAGCACCGAGCGGCGAAAACAAAACTACTGCTTCTCGCAAATTGTGACCCCAGTCGCTAACGACACGATCATAGTCAGCGCCCACGCAGTTCGCGTTCACGGAGTAAACTCAAAACAACGAAACAAGTTTGCCGCATTCGCTGAAGACTCGGTCGTCATCAATGAAATTTAAAAAAAAAAAGATCACAGCATATCCAAAAGTGACGACGAGTGGACGAAACTTTGAGGGATCATTGACCCCCGTGCATTGCCCACCCGATCATGCAAAGACGTGAGAACGCGTGTGTACAGCATATACAAAGTTATTTATTAATCACAATGCGCATATGGTGTTGCGATGTTCTTATTGCCACCCGCACGTAGTGGGTCGACAACAAGAGCGGCCCTCAATCTGAAGGAAAACGGACCACGTGCTTCTTCTCTGCTCGAGAGCCAACCACGACTGACGCATCGTCCTGGAGATAGCTACTCGGTGGTTTTAAGAAAACCACCAGTACTTGTGATACATCGTGACAAACTGGTGGAGGTGCTGGGTATAGTCTCACGCATGCTGTGGACCCCCCTCCCCTTCCCCAGGGAGCCGTGATACGAGTCCAGTGCCAGTCAACACTCCCGTGCATAGGACCATCCGCCGAATCAGGGGATTGCCTCCGGAAGTCGAGGATACTGCTCCCACCACGTCGACAAATATGACCAGCGCTTCGGTGTTAACCTCGCCAACCGGCACGAGAAGCGCGCGATCTTTTTTCCTGCCGATTGAGAGCCGCTCTTGCTGTCGACCCACTACGTGTGGGTGGCATTACGGATATTCACATGGATATCCACAGCATGTCACGCCGACGGACAGGGGACATGGCTCAACCCTAATGAGCTTAGCCCCTAAAATTGCTTTAGTAGCGTATATATGCTACAACGGCCGAGGTTGAGCAGCTATGCACGGATTACTGTTAGCAATGCTGCGCATGCGTGAGCAGCAGTGACGTCACACAACGCGGAGTTGACGTGCCGGGGATGGCCATCGAAGATCCTGGAGTGATATACCACTGATGGTCTGGCGCTCGACTCGCGTGAGCTCGCTCGCTATCTACACCGCCCGTACATCCGTTCGTCGATCTCTGTCTGTCCGGCAGTAAGCATAAGCTATTTATAGACAACCAGGAATGCTAATAATAACCAGCTAAGCCTAAGCTCACGCAACGTATATCCTGGCGTAGCCTAGCTAAGCCACTGCTAATTTTTTGTAGTCTCCTTGGTCGCCATCAACGCGGTCGTGGTAACATCGTGGACGACAACCACGCCTTTCTGAAGACTTGGAGTCGTGTAAGTTGTCAGCGAACGCCTTTTCAGCTCTGCGTAACGCATTTATGTCTCTTCGTGCTTGGCAAGCTTCGACGAACATTTGAACTCACCGGGTTGCGACCAGATATAACCGAATGAACGAGCGTTTGGTGCCCTTAAAGCCCGGACCACAGAACACGTATCGGAATTATCCGATCTTTTCGAATGAGACGCGGTCGAATTAACCAGCTTTTATGATAGGAGGTGTTGACAGAACTCGTCAGGGAGATTTCTCAATATCTATCTATCTATCTATCTATCTATCTATCTATCTATCTATCTATCTATCTATCTATCTATCTATCTATCTATCTATCTATCCATGTATCTATCTATCTAACTATCTATCTATCTATCTATCTATCTATCCATGTATCTATCTATCTATCTATTCATGTATCTATCTATCTATCTATCTATCTATCTATCATATTCTAAACGGACAATTAACCTCGCGCTACGCACACACGGCAGTTGGACATGATGCTTCATTGGGCTGGATGGTACATAGCAGACGAAGAATAAAACAGCGCTTAGGACGGGGCAGAAACACCCAGACACGGCGCAACACAAACACCAACGCTACGTAGTGACGTTCTCAGCGCCACCTTGTTCTCTCCCCTTTTAATGTGAAAACCTTTGCTGCCTCGTCAAACGCGAGATCTATACCGTCGGCGATGGCGACATCTAGAGTGAACACGGTCAGTTTTTTTTTTTTTTATTATTATTCTGGTCACATTAGTTCAATGAAATTTTAGTAAAACCTGCTGCGTTAAGTGGACATTAGTGAGCAAGACGACTATTCGCGTATCAGTAAAGTACAAATTCACAATCCCGAAAATACCACTCTTACCGCGAGGCGACGCTTGGGCAAGCGAGAAAACGCGCGAAAAGAAAATGCCGGCGGAGACGGCACCTCGAGATTCGCGCACCAAACACCGCGACGTCACCAATTTCGAAGGCGTCTACGGGGTCGTACGTAACAGCCAATCGATAAAAGCTAAGTGCACTGTCATCTCTGGGCGTCATAGACCAAGCAAACGAAGTTTCAAAACACGTATTACAGTCATTGTCACGGAAATACGAAAAACACATTCTGAAATTCGCGACGTCGCGCACGTGGATTTCGGCGGGAAAGTTGAAAGTGAAGTTTCAGCCTCGATTTTGTCCACCAATAATAAACTTATGATAGTGAAATATGCGGCATTACATTTCTGACAGTGCAGTTTAACACTCAAACGAAGTTATTATTTCTCCTTGGCGTCGCTCTAAAACTTCGGGTACCTCAGAACACAAACGCTAACTATTTCTTTACCGACGAACTACATAACGTACGCCCTACCAGACACCATGAAAAATTTATGACGTCACTTTGAACTGTTGCAAAAACATCGTCGCCACCTGTGTATTCCTTCTGCGCGCTTACATGCAGGGGTAAGAGTTGCGCTTTCCTAATTTACTTCATACAGGAAAAATCGGCTTCCTTTTAAGTGGCTATTTAAAGGGAATAGATGGGGAGGGGCACCGGTCGAGAGGGATCAACGTAGTGGCTATATTGCGGCCACATTACGGCTAATGTTGGCTAGCGCAGACTACGGCTACTGGCTACACCACTACTTTGCACCGGCCACCCGCCCTCACCAGAGCAACACTGTCTCCATTCAACCTCAGCGCGGCGAATGAGTTTTTTATTTATTTTTATTTACACCCGTACCCACAGCGCCATTGAAGCATTACAGTGGGGGGGGGGGGGGGAAGAGTTACACAGAGAGTTTATAAATCATACATTTCAAGAACATTGGTAGTGAAAAACTAAGGAGAAATAGCGGCATACATTGTTGTCAATACACATTAATTTCATAAACATCAGCTAACCCAGACGAAGAGAGAAAACGAAAATGAACTTTATACTGTACAAACATAAAAAAAATACAGAAACGATGCGGTAAGAACTAAACACTGCATAAAATTCGGCTGCAGCTGAAGACAGATTGAGATGTCAAAGAGCGGCCGCAAAAGCTTCGTTATCTATTATGCGGACCTTGTCAGCAGGCAGACGATTCCATTCAGAAATAGTTATGGGGAAAAAAGTGCTTTTAAAAAGATTAGTCTTGCAGCTATATTCTCTAACCTTGAGCGCATGATCTGTTCGTCTTGATACATAATGGGGCTGAAGAATATACCGATTACGGTCTATTCCAATGTGGCCATGATATATATTGTGACAACCTTTTTTTTCTTCAAATTTTTTGACCGGGATAACCCGCGACGTACAAGAAAGGAGAAAGAGAAAACCTCCCGAATCTTGGTTGCGTGCTCGGCATACCCCGGCGCCCGGTTTGCATTAATAATAAACCCGCGGCGATCCCGCGGGCGAAGGGGACAGAGGGGGGGGGGGGGGGAGGGGTTGCCTCCCAGCCGTGAGCCGAGCAGTTAATTCGGGACCACGGGGCAAGGCCACGGGGCCACGGCGGGCCGAAACTAGGCCGACCAGGGCGGCCGTCGGGCGAGCCTTATACCCCAGCAAGTATGAAGGGGGTGGTCCTTCCGGAAGCCGAAAGAGGTTCGCACAGATGGTTTTCGATCGCGGGAGCTGCTTCGCGGGGAACGATCGTTTCAGACGCGGGAGATTCGCGTCGGCCATTCGGGGTGCAATGAGTGGTGCAAAGAGTTTCCCGCGGTCGGTGGTGCAACAAGTTCGCGTGCATGCACAGAACGATGATGCATTGCTACAGTTAACTATAACCGAGGATGCTTAAAAGGAAAAAAAAAACGCTGCAGTGGAAATCACGTTTGGAAAGTTTGGAAGCCGCGTCAACGAAAATAACGGGTCGAATTCGCACACGCGCGAACTTTAAGGGAACGTGGACTTATACTTGCTTGCAAGGAACGCAATCTGTGCTCACCGAATACGTTGTGCACTTAGTTTTATCGGGCGAGTTCAAGTATAACTCGCGGCTACTCGCGAGACCAGATTTACGGAGACTGCAGCCACCGAGGGGGGGGGGGGGGGGGAGTGATTCTTAAATGAGAGAAAAGAAGATAAAAGTTAGCCCCGTAACTGTCTGCATCAGAGTGAGACACCTCAACAGTGGCTCGCGAGGGAAGGGCATAAGGAGGGATTAAAAAGAGATAAAGTGAAAAAAAAAAAAGATAAGATGGAGAAGGGCACCCGGTCTAGGGAGTCCGAGGACGGGGTACCACTCAGCGAGAGCTTCACGGCGTCAAGAGATGGCGGAAGCCGAGCCGGTCGGCCAGAACTGCGCTGTCATCGGAGATCGCGGGGTCAGAACCGTTCGGCACGCAATCCAGCGATCGAGTCACCTCAGCCGCCGAGGGAAAACTCTGGAGTCTTCACCTTCGAGAGTATAACGCGACAGCGTAATCGGGCGCCGCACTTTCGCACCTGCTGTAGCTTGGCCATGGTTCGCTGAGTAGATTGATTGATTTGTAGGGTTTAACGTCCCAAAACCACCATATGATTACGAGAGACGCCGTAGTGGAGGACTCCGGAAATTTCGACCACCTGGGGTTCTTTAACGTGCGCCCAAATCTGAGCACACGGGCCTACGACATTTCCGCCTCCATCGGAAATGCAGCCGCCGCAGCCGGGATTTGAACCCGCGACCTGCGGCTGAGCAGCCGAGTACCTTAGACACTAGACCACCGCGGCGGGGCTGGAAATGGTTCGCCGTTGGTGCCCCATCCACGCCGTACGTTCACGTGTAACATTAACCGTTTCAAGCTATTTTAGAATACCTGCTGCAAGTGTAGTTGATGACGAGGATAATTCTCCTAAAATGATTGGCACCTACTCACTCGGGGGGGGGGGGGGGGTCGACCAAGAGCTGGGGGTGCTATACTCTGGGCACCGTCTAGTTCCGCCATATTGTCGAATTTCGTAACGGTGGCATTTTAAAGCCAATCAGAATAGGTCGTACCAGTCTACTGGGCCAATCAGGATCCATCAATAGCGGAATCTGACAGCACGGCGGAATCGGGCAATGTCCAGAATAACACCCCCGGGTGGATCCTATAGATTTTTTTTAATTTATAATTGGCGGAACATGGGAAGGTATACGCGACGTTAGAGGCGGCTATTCTAACACCATGACAGTAATGTATAGGATAAACACACAAGCAAGACAAACTAAGAATAAAATATCAGAAAAAATAATCAGAAGCACTATGTACATGCTATATACATTATAGGAATCATATTGTTTGATTTTATTAATCTTATTATCATTAATATTATTATTATTATTATTGTTGTTGTTGTTGTTGTTGTTGTTGTTGTTGTTGTTGTTAAGTGCCCCCTACGCCATAATTCTTTATTTTGCTAATTGGTGCAACAGAGACCACGCGTCCGTAAGGAGCACGGAATTCAGACCACGTGGGGTTCTTTTTTGTCCGCCTGAATCCAAGTACAGGTGAATGCTTTTTTTGCAATAACCTCCGATCGTAACGCGGCCGTCATGGCTGGAATTCTAACTCACGCCCTCTACCGTAGAAACGCGACAACTTACGTCTGCCATGGCACTGCGGGCCAAACGTGCTCGTGGCTGCACGAAGCGTCACGAGATGTCACCACCATTTGTCTGGTAGGCCGGTATATGCCGCATATCCTTTCGCGTATAACAGAATACCGTGCACGCCAGAAACCTATATAGCGATTTTGCCACAGCGCTGGTTGAATCTTATCAAAGTTAAATATAACTTGAAGGCAGTTACCATCGTCATTAAGTGGTTCGTGTAAACGTAAGCTTGTACCACGGCCGCCACCTCCATAAGCGAAATCTAGCCACAATGACTGATTGATTGGTTTGATTGATATGTGGGGTTGAACGTCCCAAAACCACCATTTGATTATGAGAGACGCCGTAGTGGAGGGCTCCGGAAATTTCGACCACCTGGGGTTCTTTAACGTGCACCCAAATCTGAGCACACGGGCCTACAACATTTCGGCCTCCATCGGAAATGCAGCCGCCGCAGCCGGGATTCGAACCCGCGACCTGCGGTTCAGCAGCCGAGTACCTTAGGCACTAGACCACCGCGGCGGGGCTTGCCACAATGACCTTGTTGCGATTGATTTACTATGACCGCCTGTTATACGAAGGTGCCCCTAGTGCGAGCGCATACTTTTTTGGTTATTTAATTAATATGTTTTCATTATTCATCGGATCTCATTCGTTTCGGTTCATTGCACAGGTCAATATATCGCTTATGTGCCCACAAAAAAAATTATTTTTTAAAGAGAGGAACCTGGCTTAAGAGTGTTCGCGCGAAGCGTACTTTTAATGAAAATTTTAATTATGAAAAATTAAGAAATCATAAGACTTGCCTTAAAATTCTCAGGTGCGTCTAAAAAGCTGTGCTTTATATTCCAGACTTCGGCAGATCCCACGTACCTGGAAATCTACGTTATGCGAAGCATGCGGAGAGAAGGTGACCATGTTGCAATTTTTCTTTATTGAGCGACACGTCATGAAATGACGTTAAATATATGTACAAATGGCGCACGCACAGGCATACGTGGACGAGTTGCAGATGTTCATATAACCAGTTGTTTGCACTTGCACACCCATCCCAACTGGAACGTGCGTATTAGCAACACCAAAAGCTGATATGAAGCGTTGATACTTGCGAGGATGCTGGCCTTGCACGCTGATACATAAATGAAGTTTAGCGCCTGACAACTAACCACAATTGACGTTAACCCGACGTGACAGCTGTATCAGAGGAGTGCATATGTAATGATTAAATTGGGTAGGCGGCGCTGCAACCATTATTTACGTTTCACGAAGATTGGCGTCTATTTGCAAAGCAGTTCTGAGAGCTGGCGTGTCGCTGTGGTAAATCGCTTCATTGCCACGCAAAATGCTTGGGTTCGATTCCGGCTGGGACTCTGACATTTATTCTTTGGAATCGTCGGGTCGACGCTACCGATGTCGAGTATTTATTAACAGCGTTAAAATTGCCTATGTGTGTTCTTGTCGTTCCTGAGTAGATACTATTATTAAGTGTCAATCACATGTAGCACATACACGCATACCAGCGGCACATACCCACCCATGGGTATGCGCCACTGTCTGGCAGGAAGTGTTTGACGACGTTAGCATCGGGATTGTGACAATATTAACCTCCATCATCTGAACAGTAAATTTTAAAGCCACTCGATTCTTGGCCAATCCCCCACAGTGGGTATGCGCCACTAACAACAACAACAACAACAACAACAACAACAACATCATGTCTTGACCAGCGCGTCATATTCGTCAAGCCATCTTACCCTCCCTTGCTAATTTTGGTTCACGCCAAGTTGTGTGGGTGACCACAAAATCACCCAAACGTAAGCGGCTAGATAGATACGCTCAAAGTAGCCGGTTCACTAAGAAATTCTTCGCATATAAAGTATTTAACGATTCTTGCTTTTAAAAAGAAAAATTTCCGTCACTTGGTACCCATATCTTAACGGTGCATACGCACTCCAACATGGGGGAGATAAAACTGTCTCAATTCTACACACTTAGAGAAAGCGGTTAACGATTCAGAGTACTGCAGTCTCTACTCGAAGCGAACTGGAAATTTATTCCCAAACAACGTCCCCCTGAGTTTGGGCCAGTACGACCGCCAGCCACGTGTGTTCAGAAAAATGGTTAACGATATGGAGTACTCGGTACTCTGTTTCAAGAGAATTTTATTTCCAGATATGTCTTACATAGCTTATGTGCACACAGAAAGATGGACAATGATGATCATGTGTATGTACATGTAGTGCAAGCTGTTATATACAGCGAAAATAACTTATTTGTGTATGCAGTGATGTGCAACACAACAAAGGGACGTTTATTTTCCGCTAACCAATATACAGGAAATAAAAATATACAGGATAGTGAGGCGCGGTTAATGGGGGAGGGGGGGGTTAGAATAAGTGAGTAGCGATTTAGAGTACTTGGTACTCTACTATGGGAGAGCTTAGAGCCGTCCCGTGACCATTTGTGTTTAGAAAAAATTCATTGCCACAAACGTCAATAACACTCAACAGAACATTTCCGTCTTAGACATACTCTAACGATGATGACAAGACAGACGTCATTTACATGAACATGGATATGAGATGACGTTGAAAAAACATGTACATTCGATGGTTCACTCAAACACAACCACAAAATACTTCAAGGTAAACAAGAGACAAATAAAACATAAATATGTACATTTTGCATATTTACATGTTGGCATGCCATTTCTGCCGGCACATCGACAGATCAGCCTACCAATACCAGGCCGGCCGAAAGACAAGTTTCACTCGTCCGTCATAGACCGACACAAAAGGGCAAGACCCGTGCCGAAGAAATTCCTCTTCACCGAGGAAGAAGAGCTCCTCCGACAAAACAGACAGCAGCTCCGAGAACAATCGTTCTAGGATCGGGTAGAGCGCGCGGCGGCGGCGGCCCGCTGCAACCGCCTCGCAGCGGTTGCGCCGGAGGCAGAAAGCGCCGGCAACAATGAGAAGACAAGCGAAGCGGCCTCGCGAACAACGCCCAGAAGAAACGAAGCGATTTACTCTGAGGCAGTGAAATCCGGCATGTACGGCTCTCCAAAAAACGCGAGCAATGATACAATACCTCAGAAAATGCTGATTAGTTTCCCGAAGGGAGCAGTTCGGACATGTTGCTGACTGGGCTATTCTCCACCTTTCGAGGCGGTCGAGAGTGGGAAGTACACCCCATCCCAGGCGCCACATGAAGTCCCGAAGGTGCCCAGGCAGAAAGGAAGCCGTTAAGGAGCTCCAAGACACCCGTCTAGAGCGAGCACGGCGGGACCAAAGTATGCCATATCGATGAGACAGCTGAGCACATTAATGCTATGCCCTCTACGATAACGATAGCTTCAGATAGTCGACTTTACCACACAGAATCATCTTTGTGTCCCTGGTTTTAGATCGGGAAGTTTAACGTCCTGGTGAATTTCGCCAGGTATTTGGACATCGCTGCTTACGCATACTAATTTCTGTTGTTACTAACAACGAACCTTTAACTCCTAATGTGCGCATTATATCCACGGACCGTCAAAACGTACTGGCGACTCGAGCCGAAACCCGTTAGCACGACATGCCTTTCCAAGGTAAAGGGCAGGCGCACCACGTTTAGGCATTCTAACACCGACACTGTTGAAAGGGGCCCTCAAACACTTTTCACGACCTGATTGTTTCACATGCTCGTCTAGCTGGTTGCGTAAGTGCCAAAAAAAAAACGACAGCGATGGCAGCACGCAGTTCAAAGTTATTCAGCGTAGAGATATCAAAGTACAATGAAATGGACGCCTACCCTCAACTCGATTTTCACGCGCTCACCTGAGCGTGTTTATCTCGCCCTGTGACATTAGATGGCTGTCCAATGAAATGAACTGAAAGCCCTACCGTCACAGGAAGCTTGCATGTCATATTGCCCGTTACTTCCGACGTATTGAGGACGTCGTTCCGATGGTAACAAATGACGTGGTACTTGAAGAGTTAACGGCATGTGCGAAGCAAGGCAGCTCGCGAACGCTGTCATAATGCTTTGTAGCTTTACTGATCTTTCTTTTTGCGACGGCGTCTATATATCAACAGTCTTGCATTTTTCTCCGTGTAGTTTCTTCGAACATCGACGCCTGGAGAGTATCCCGGCCCGTTTCCTACAGCACCGTGGTGTTCGGCGCATTTTTAAGTGTGGATACACTTTATAAGCGACCCCAAACCATCCACCGCCGTCGGCGGCGTCCGCAGTCTTCTCTCTATCTTTAAAAGAAAGAGGACTTGGCGGGCCGCAGCGCCGAATAAGCCACGGACGCGACGCTGATATCGGTGTCAGTAACGCGCCTTATACCCCCTCCCCCTTCGCTCGCTCCTCCGCTCTCCTCGCTCGCTGCAGCTGCGCGCGCACCCCTCTCTCTCGCGCGCCCGCCTTCTCTCTCAGTCTCCCGTCGAGAGCGGGTCGTGAGGGGGAGTAAAGTTAAAATCCATTGGCATTCGCCAGTGAGTTAACATAAACTCCCCCGTGCGATCAAATTGCGATTCCCAGGAACCATTACACCATAAAGGCACCATAGTGTGATTAATAAATATAATAGTGCGAATTAATAAATACCCCTCATAGCATCACCCCGTGTATTCGCACTTAACCATGTTCACCCTCGGGGAAATGCTTGGGAGTTTTTTGACCGGCTTTGCGGTTTTCAAGCTGAAAAAGTAGGACAGCTTTATTTTCTTCCGCGTTTAGTGAAAAACATGCTAAAGAAAAAAAAACAGAATAGCAATACCTACTTCGATGAAATGCCACGACTACATCTAAGGTTACACTTATTCAATGACAGGCCTGCTCCCTCCGTCGTCACATCCGCTCGCAGCGATAGTTCTGGCGAGCACCACTATACGAGTAGATGCGGTCAGCACCGATGTTTTGAAGCGGTGGCCCCTTTAACCAACCATTTCTCGTTCACCCCACGCCTTAAGAAGTCATCGCAAACGGATATCCCACAGCACTCAACCTTCACTAAAGAGTATGAAGGCATCAAATGGCCCATACTGCCATACTCCCAAATTAATCCCATTCTCCCAATTGGGATCATACTCCCAAATTAATCGAGTTTGGCAAACTCGGCTGTCCGGTCGGCTCCAGAAATGGAGTGATTGTTATCATACCAGTGGTTATTTTCTAGCGTCTTTTTAAACTTCTCACTGTCTGAATTTTTATCGTTTTTTCATAATGTCTTCCATCTTGTACATCGCTCTTTTTTTTTTGTAAGCAATAGTGCAGTTACCGTCCTTAGGATACTATATGTTTTCTTGACCAATCCCCCCAAGTGGGTATGTGCCGTGGATTCCAGGCTAAAAGGAAAAAAAAACATCTCCCGCTGTGGGTCGCGCCAGGTTGCTCTTCCGCGACGCGGCCAGGTGTTATCCTTTGACAGGGTCACTGGAGACAGAGCATTCGTCTCCCGCGCACGCCGTCCAGCCTGGCCCTGCCTACCTGCCTGCACTCGGTTTTTCGCTGTTCGGCCGTCTTCGGCGTCTGGGCACATCCTCCCGGGGGTGTACGGCCGTTGCGGGCGGTGCTGACTTAAGCTCAGCCGACTGATGTCTGTCGCGTCTCCCGGCCAGGCAAACTCTGTCTAATAGGCCTCCTAAGGATAATTTACCCATTGATATTGCTACGTAGCTGACATATCAGTGACATATCATTGACATATCATTTTTACGTGACAATATTTTCTCGCGCAGCGGTCTCAGCAATGTTTCGGCGGCTCGAGTCCCAATCAAATGGGGATTCTATTCGCTCGAAAAGCATCCAGAAGGCGCTGCGGAAGGTGACCGAACAACTTCCAACTCACTATTGAGGTGCGACAGTTTTGGTCGTGGAGGTATTCTGTGCTGTTTCCCCGATGATGCCTGCGTATCAAATCTGCCAAAATGCGCATCATTCACTTCTCCCCCGGTGAGCTCTTTTGCTCCACCTCACTTGGCCTGTGTGAACGGTTTGATTGATTTGTGGGGTTCAACGTCTCAAAACCACCATATAATTATGAGAGACGCCGTAGTGGAGGACTCCGGAAATTTCGACCACCTGGGGCTATTTAACGTGCACCCAAATCTGAGCACACGGGCCCACAGCATTTCCGCCTCCATCGGAAATGCAGCCGCCACAGCCGGGATTCGATCCCGCGACCTGCGGGTCAGCAGCCGAGTACCTTAGCCACTAGACCACCGCGGCGGGGCAGTGTGAAAGGTCTAGTTCGCGGGGTGGACTCGAGCCTATCTCCGCCTGACATTTTAGAGATATTTTCTGTAGCAGGCAGAGCAGCAGTGTTCCATTGTTCACTTAGCGTCGACACACAGAAAGATTACGACGGAGGAGTTAATAGTTACCTTCGCTCGTACTACTAGACCAACAGAAATCAAAGCGCGGCCATGATATATCGGGTCGAAGCACTATCTCCTCGTTCCTGCCTCGTCCACTGCGGTGCCGTAAATGCTGGAGTTTTGGGCATAGCATAAAGCGTTAGCGATCAGTATATAGTGCGGTGTCAAATGTGTGCAGGACTAAGCATCCTTACCTAAGCATACCGTCTGGTAAAACAATTTCATTTCAAAGATGAGGAACCGTCCATTTCATGGCCGAAACCCTGTGGCGGGTTGCGCCAGGACTCTGAGGAACAGCCAACCAACTAACCAGCCAGCCAAGATAAAAAGGGGGCAATTGATCAATGAATGACTGCGAAGTCTTCGCCAATCCCTTAGAGAGGGTATGTTCCATATTCCGTAAGGCTCAAACAAACAAACAAACAAATGACTGCGGAGTGATGGCGACGAGCAGATGACTACCTCCCGCCCTATACACATAACGAGAGGGTACTGGAGAGTGCGGGAAAGGCAAATGTGGCTGAGAGAAGACCTCGACGCGCTGGAATGCCTATACGCCAATGACGTGGCTATACATCTATGAGAAGTGCGACAGCTAGGTTTCAGCACGAGTCTCTTGTCTATGGAGTTTGGACAACCATGTCGTGCTTGTGACTGTCTCTGGTGTTTAACTCGAACCTATCTGCGCCCAGAATCAACGTACAAACAACGTAGCCTCACCTAGATAAAGCCTATAGCAACGACCTAGAAAAAGCAACCCAGAGAAACAACCTGCATCAGCCAGCTGAGGCCTACAGCAACTACCTCGAAGCAACCAGACTGGTCTTCAGAATCGCTCAGTGTCACTGTTCCAAGGCTTGCCCCAAGTGCGAGCCTTGCACCAAGCCTTGCACGGCTTAGGGCAAGCTTCGCCATTTTTTTTTCCTTAGATTGCAACCAAGTATAGTGCTGGCTAACATTGTTGGCTACACGAGATATAGCCATGTGATATTAATGTTGCTTGCCAGCATGGTGTCGCTGCCCGCCAACGCTACAATCTCAGAACAGTCGGGTATCAGTGCGCTTACGGAGGCAGTTCAGAAGGGAACGTACGCATATACAGTCGAGACCAATGTGAAAGGGAGCACTTTCAAATCCGTTATCGGTCAAACCCAGTATATAGGCAAGAGCGAGAGTGTTCATAAAGAAATGCGTATAAAAGGAAGACCTTTTCGCGGGCGAAAAGACAACGCCGCCATGCTAGGCTGCCCGCGGGAGTACAAAGGCCGACATCACGGCCTCGGAAGGGCATCTATGAAGGGGTCCCGCCTGTTTAGCGCAGTCCAGGGAAGATTATGGCGGCGCCCAGGAAGCCTTTTACGAATGCACTGTTCACAAACACAGACGCTTGATGACGTCCGGTTTCTTCCACCGATGTGCCTTAATAGCATCGGTGGCCTAGAAGAGCTTTAGAAAATAGACAACTTATTTTCTACACTTCCCTTTATTATTTCGCAAGATATATTCACATAAATGTTCTTTTGAGCTACATTAAAGTGATAAGAGATTCATTTGAACTTCACGCACGATGTTTTTATCTGGAAAACTAAATAGAGACTTTCCGTACCCTTAAAAAAAAAAACTTGACAACGTACTTTCAGTTTCGAAGTTAGGAGCTGGTAAATGAGGTGACCGGGAGTTTTATGGCGTACAACCTTGGGTGCAACGCTTGCAATCTTGAAACCGTCTATACTAAGGGCTATACTATACCCAAGTAATCTTTGTCCACATTGTGGGTAAATAGCTTCATTAGAACACGTGCTCTGGCAGTGCACCAAATTCGCTCATTTATCGCACATCACTTCTGCCAGATGGGAGGCGGCAATTCGCAGCTCGTCCTTGGCAGATCAGCTCTGCAGGCTGTCCACCAAGCCCGCAAGGCGGCTGAGGAGCTCGGCATATCAGTCCCCACGTGGGAGCTGCCCGCAACACAATGATCTGTGTTTTGGAGGACCAAACAAAAGTTTATCCAATCCAATCCAATAGGGCGTCACTTCACGTGACGAGACACGAGTTGGTTGCGTGCTGCGTCTAATGCATAAAACGCGTGGGCAACAACAACAGCAAGCCGAGGTGCCATTGATCGCGGGAGAGCAGCTGTTTCGGCCTCGCCGCCCATCGCAACACCTGTCGATCACGGCGACGCCTACGCCGCCTTTCTGTGGAGAACGCAGCTGCTCGCTCATGCCGTCGCAAGAGTGGCAGCTCGTGACCGATTCGCGCGCGTGAACCTGGTATACCTCGCTCAGGTGTACACTGAATCGTGCGCCGCACAACCAGAGGCACTTACTGCTATAGCACCGAAGAGGAGAGAAAAAACATACACTAACAGGGATAAAACACAATATTTCGTATTTTAATGAAAATAGTATCGTAAAAACTAAGGTGAGGGTTTCGACGGCAGTTTATAGTTCCTCTTTAGGAACGCCCCTCTTTAAATAATAGTTAATGGGGTTACAGCATTGGCGCAATGCACACAAGTGTACAAAATCATATTGAAAGCTAATTCAAATAGGAGATCGCTTTCGGTCTTACAGTTGGAAATTATCGGTTTCTCGAGGCTTAGTACCACAGCTACTATGGCTAATGTTGGCTAGCACTGGCTGAGGCTTAACGAAGGCAAACTATAGGCTGCCGTTGGCTTAATTCCAGGTGTTCACTTAATATTTGCCTAGCGTCAGAAGCCGACCCAGTACTCGCATGATGTTCGCTTGTGTTGGCCTATTCTAGGCAAACATCGATCCAGTATAGGCAACTATTGGCTAGTGTTGGCGTAATGTTGGCCAGTACTGGCGCGGTGTTGAACTAAAAAATGCTTATCTGCTTGTGTAGGCACACTGTTGGCAACTCTTGGCCCAGCGTTGGCAATTATTGGCTAGCGTGTTGGCAACTGCTGCCACAGTGTTAGTCTATAATGATTGCGTGTGTTGGCCTACTCTTGGCAAATTTTGGTCCGATGTTGGCAACTATAGGCTAGTCTGTGCTTAGTGGTGGCCACTGTTGGCTTGTGTTGTGCTATTGCGAACTGTTCGCCAAGTGACGGCGATTCGTAACTTTACTTTTTTTTTTTTTGGGTGAAACGGTTAGTCAAGCTGTAACACGCAGCTTCTTTCGCTTCGCACCAAACCACGTATACGATGTTTTTGTGTGTATTTGTCACATGGCTAAATCAACTGAAACTCAAGCTAAAACTGTTGCTTAGTAACCATCCTAACGTTGGCAACATGATGGCCAAGTATTGGCCTATGTTGGCTGTTATAGTTTATTGAAGCTAAAGGACAAAACGTAAGACGAATCCCAGCACTACAATAACGATCACTCCCATTAAAGCTAAATAACTATACTTGAACGCTCATTGACACTATTGCACGAGAATTGTCCTTGGCTGTTTTGGCAGGAAACTATATACATAAGACCAAGACAGACTCACGGTATACGTAATTACGAGCGCAGAGGTTCCGCGCCTAATTATAGACGCAGCGCATTCACATTACGCGTGAAGAGAATCGCATACATACGAGATGAGGAAAAAAAAAACAGACGTATGAAGAACGGACGAAGCGCGCCGTGCGTATCATAATAATGGCTGGGTATAACACGGCGCGGGTTCGTAGCGGCTGCAATATGTGGGTGAAGGAGATCCTATCGCGAAATCCTGCTGTTAATCGCTGCCACGGCTTCCTCTCTCAAGGATGTTCAGGAGCCAGAAGTTCAGGGCGACAGAGTCGTATATCGAAGGCGCGTTGCGTAATGCGTGCGCGGCGCGTCTCGAGATCTCCCGAGAAATCCCTATAGATTTTCGCTCTGTTGCACATTTGCGAAAAGCGCAGCAGAAATACGTGTCGCAAAGGGAAAGTGAATACGGCGGCATCGACGCGTACATAAACGCTGAAGATATTCTCGAACGGAACCATTTCGTAAAATTCCCGGATATCGCAATAGTGTATCCGTAAAAAATAAATAAATAATACAGCGATCAACGCCTCGCTAAACGCCAGCCAATACAAGTCTCGCAGACACGTATGCCGTCTCTCCGATGGCGGCACAGCAGCCGTCAGCAAATGTGTATAGACGGTGGAGCCTGATTTTTTCTCTCGGTATTAATCCGAGAGACTCTATGTTCCGAGGTGAAAGTGCCAGGATATTCTCAAGTAATAAAAGTGTAAATGTAAGGGCTCCTTTTCTTTGTTAGACACAATATTGACGAGAATTGACAGAAAATTATGCAAGAAGAAGTAGATGCGATGTTGTTACAAAGAGAAGTATAGAGGAGGAGGGGGCAGAGTAATTGTAATATAAATGTGGAGAAAGAAAAGTAGCCGAAAAGATAACTACCGGCAGCATCCGAACCTGCGATCTTCGAATAACGACTATACGACGCTCTATACCACTGAGTGTATACGGTGCCAGACACCTCCCCCCCCCCCCTCCCCCGTTCACAAGCGTCTCCCTGCAGCGGTCACAAGCTCGGCACGCTTAAACCAACGCACAAACTTCCCTTCCGCCCCCCCCCACCCCCTACTCCCCCACTTTCCGATATAATTACTCAGCTTTCACCAAGGAGGTTTTTTAAAGCCTCCTTGGCTTTAACGTGTATAAGCTGGCGCAATGTAGCAATTTTCCTTTCTTTTCTCTTTCAATACATGGCTGGAAACACTTTCGCGCGATATTAACACGAACCGAGCGCCCTGAGGATCAAACGTCCTCTCCTTCTTTCCTTCTTCCTCTCCCTTTTTCTCTTCGAGCCTTACGAGGCGATCCCGCATTTCATCGCGGTCGATGATTCAAGCGCAGAAGCACAGAGAGCGAGCAAGCATGGGAAGGGTGCTCTCGCTCCGGCTGCCGAGGTCAGTGGAGCGAAGCAAACTTTTCCATTCAAGCTGCTCCCGAAGAAAGACGCCTGCCGCACTGCCTGTCGACGACGCCGGGAAGACTATATACGGAGCGTTTCACGAAACTATAGAACCAAAAAATAACTTTTCTTTTATTTCATCATCATCAGCCTGACTACGCCCACTGCCGGGCGAAGGCATCTCCCCATGTTTTGCCAATAAACCCGGTCCTGTGATTTCCGCTGCCACGTTATACCTGCCAGCTTTTTTTTTTTTTTTAATCCCATAGACCCACCTAACTTTCTGTCTCCCCTCCGTGCGTTTGCCTTCTCTGGGAATCCAGTCAGTTACCTTTAATGACCAGCAGTTATCTTGCCTACGTACTACGTGCACCGCGGCCCATGCCCATTTCTTGTTGATTCGAACTAAGATGTTTTTTTAACAGCCGTTTGTTCTCTGACCACTCTGCTCTATTCTTGTCCCTTAAGGTCACACCTATACAAGTGAATGAAATCCGGCACATGTCTGGCCGTCATGTGGCGCTCGTCGGGGTCTTTTCTTCCAATTGCGCTTAACTAGTTAAACAATTATGTCCTATAGTTATGATGCCCATACGAAAACATTCACTTCAAATCCCGGCTGCGGCGGCTGCATTTCCGATGGAGGCGGAAATGTCGCAGGCCCGTGTGCTCAGATTTGGGTGCACGTTAAAGAACCCCAGGTGGTCAAAATTTCCGGAGTCCTCCACTACGGCGTCTCTCATAATCATATGGTAGTTTTGGGACGTTAAACCCCACAAATCAATCGAAAACATTCACCTCCATGGTGACTGGAGACATTATTACAGACTTTAGTAATTGCCTTAGGGACATTTTTTTTCTTTATGTTATGAAGCTTGCTTTACGTTATGATGGTTCAGCATATATCTGTGTTTTATTATTTTTTTCCCATGCCCGACCGTTTGTGTGTATCAGTTAGTTTGTATGTTCGCTCCACTCAAGAGCCAATGAGTAGCCGACGCTTAATTTGAGTTCTACCATCTCCTCCACAACACGTGAATAAAAAAAAATAGCATAAATTATTATTTTTAATCTTGTGCGTTGTTTAAATCTGCACGACGACCTATAGGGTGCAAAAAGCTTTTAAGACGGATAAAATAAATCGAGTGAGATGGAAAAGAAGAGCACGGCTCTCGCTTTCGCATCGACTTGGGGCAAACGCACACATGCGGTGCTTTACAGAAATCCTTATGCGACTCAAATCGATTCAATAAGTACACCGACGATTAATGATCTTTAGACTACGCCCTCCCGTCATAATGATATTTTTGTTCCTTTTAAGGGTCGACGTAACACGGCTAACTCTGAGGCCTAAAGTTGGGATTCACCAAGAATATAACACTTAGGTCCAACACGGTGGAGAATCGGTGCTCAGCTGGCGACCAGAAGGTCGCGGGTTCGATTCCATAGCCATGAAATGCTAGAGATCCGCGTACTGCACGATGCCTGTCAATGCGCGTCAAAGAATCCCGGATGGTCGAAATTACCGCAGCATTCCACTAAGGCGTGCCTGATAATTGCGTGGCAGTTTTTGCACGTCAAAACCACCGATAATACTATCATTTCATTATTTGCATACTGCGTAATGAGGAGTTAATTATTTGTATAATTTGATAAGTTTTCCATGCGTTTGTTTGTTTCTGCTGTCGGACATGAAAAGTCCGGGATAAAAGCCTCGTCAGGTGAAATATAACATGTGAGTTTCCTTTTGCCTTGCCTCGTGGACATATTTCTCGTGTATATACGTCTGAAATAAACAAATTGAAAATGAAATTGAAATTAAAAATAGCACGTTTTTTCTAACTCGCGCTGTAACCTTTAATAGCATTCGAAATTTTTGAGAGCATAAGGTCCGCCCGACTCTTGGGCGATCCACCTAAGCGGGTATAAGTGCGAATAATCCTACCAGTAGTGGTGGGATCATCATTGTCATAACATTCATAAAGGACCGCACGGCTTCTCGTTTCCCTCCCTCACTCTTTCCAACACATCTCTCTCCTCTCTGTTTCG